>NW_020450817.1:512494-564897 GCF_003343035.1 Apteryx rowi
CCCGGCCCGCAGCAACCCCCGGCAGCGCGGCGCTTGGTTGGCATCCGCGCCAGGCCTGCTTTTGTGGCCAATGCGGGTATCAGCCCGACACCCGGGTTCAAGAGCTGCGGGCTGGAAGCATGAAGGGTGATCGGTCTTACGTCTGCTTACATTAGCAATTGCTTTCGAGCCTCGCGTCCCTAGAGGCCCTGCTTTTGACAGGGATGACTCTGGCTTTGCTCTTCAGTTCTGATGGAGATGTGGGAAACAACTGCACAGGATAAAGATGGTTCTCCAAATTTATATCATCCCTTGCAGATTTACCACGAATTAACTGAGAAGATTCAGTAGAAAGTAGTCTAAAATCTCACATGGTTCAGTAGGGAATTTTATTGTCTAAGAACTGTTTTATAAAGTAGAGTTGTATAGCAGCAATGTAGCAGCTTTCCTACATGTTCTCAAATTACATCAGTCCATTAGGGTGCTGTGGGGTGGCGGCTCCTTGGGGCCGGTGTTGGGGGCTGCTGGTGAGGCAGGGCCAGGCCGGCCTGCAGGGCCTGTCCCCTGCCCCAAGGGAGCAGGGCCCAGGGCAGCTGGGGCAGCCCCAGCCCCGGGGGTGTCGGGCACTGCCGCGGGGCCGGGCCGGGGTGGGGGCCGGGGGTCCCGTGTCTGAGCAGGGGCCAGGCCATAGCAGGGCTGGAGCCGGCACTGCTGCAGCGTCGCGGGGCAGCGACTGACGGCCCCGGCGGGGCTGAGATGGGGCCGGGGCTGGGCGGGAGGAGGCCCAGCAAATGGGCTGAGAGTCAGACCCATCCCCAACTCTCCCTTAGCAGTGCTGAGTACTAGTGCTGGGTACCTGAGTCCCCTGGGGAGTCACAAAGGAGGTGGTTTTCTGTCCAGTTTGGTTTTAGGTTCTGATCTCATTTCCTCTTGCAAATAGGAGACTAGATTTCAGATTTCTGTCAGAATAACAAAATGCTCCAACTGGGATGGAAAAAAAATCATGTTCGCTGAACATATGCATGGTTCTGTTGGCCAGTGTTCACTTGGGAAAGGAGGTCTTGGCATCCAGTCCTCTTCCACACAGCCTTTCATGTCTCTGTATTAATAGTCTTAGAGACCAGCTGCAGGTTTTCTTTCTGCCAGGTATACTTCTTACCCAGTAAAAAGATCATATGCTTCTGACAACAAATGGAAATTTTATCAGTGGGAATTTCCTCTATAGACTTCTTGTGTTTAGGCTTCTTGTCTGGGATGTTATGGGTTCTTATTCCTTCTAGTTCACATGATCACACCCTGGGGAAGTGTTTTGTATTACTTTCTATAGGGAAATCAGCAGTTTGTATTTACGCCCTTTGCAGTTGTCCAATTCACCATTACTCAGCACTTTAAAAATATCTGTTGTTTGTTTTTCATATTTTAATTAGGGATTTTGAAATATATGCAGAACTTTAGGACTCAATACATCAGACATAACACGAAGTCCTGGCTAAAAGAAAGATTCTCCTGTTTCTTTTTCCAGCTATACCATGACAAAAAGTGTGCAGGGCTTTTGGAGTCCAGAGTGGAGGAAACTTAAATCTCAGCAGTAGGAGGGATTTGAGACAGAAGCCCCTGTTCAGTGTTTCCTGATAGCTATCATGACCTTTTGGGTCCTGCTTTTCCCTTCCCCACCGACTTCTGTGATCCCACTGGTGGATGCTTATATCTCCCCAGCTATTTGCTATAGGGCAGCCAAGGTACTTCACTTGGACACAGTGATTCCTGGTAGATGTGGAGGCATTTAAAAGTTGGGCAAGATGATTGCTGAGCTGACTTTAAAGCTGATTACTAGGAGTGCACAGCTTTTTAGGCTCAGAGGTGGAACAGTGGTGGGCTTCAAACCTGACCCCTTTTCCCTCCTCCCCTCCATTTCTCAAGCCAGAACTCCTAAACTTGTAAATAAATATCAAAAAAAGAAAATCTTCCATGCTGGGCTTTCAAATGATTACTAGCTACATCTTTCTGTCCTAGTGGTGTGATAACGGAGAGCAACATGAAAGTATTTGTGAGGTCCTAGACAGACAGTGAAAGAAAAGGTCACTGCTGGAACTCCCACCTGCCCCGGGGGAGGCCTGGGAATGCCCTGCACCAGCACGAGCTGGAGCTGACCATCTGGAGAGCAGCTCTTCAGAAAAGGACCTGGGGGTGCTGGTGGGCAGCAAGTTGATCATGAGCCAGTGTGTCCCTGCAACAAAGGTGGCCAATGGTATGCTGGGCTGCATTAGGCAAAGCGTTGCCAGCAGGTCGAGGGAGGTGATGCTTCCCCTCTGCTCAGTGCTGGTGAGGCCACACCTGGAGTGCTGGGTCTGGTCCTGGGCTCCCCAGCACAAGAGAGACATGGACAGCCTGGGGTGAGTGCAGCAAAGGGCCACTGACATGGTCAAGGGATTAGAGTGAATCCTCACATACGAGGAGAGGCTGAGAGAGCTGGGACTATTTAACTTGCAGAAGAGAAGGCTCAGGAGGGATCTTATCGTTGTGTATAAATACCTAAAGGCAAGGAGTAAACAATATGGACTAGCCTCTTTTCAGTGGTAGACAGTGAAAGGACAAGAGACAAAGGACACAAATTGAAACACAAGAAATACCATTTGAACATAAAAAAATACTGTTTTACTGTGGGGGTGGGTCAAACACTGGAACAGGTTGCCCAGAGAGGTTGTGGAGGCTCCGTCCTTGGAGATATTCAAAACTCAGCTGGACATGGTCCTGAGCAACTTGCTCTAGTTGATCCTGCTCTGAGCAGGGGATTGGAACTAGACAATCTCCAGAGGTCACTTCCAACCTTCTGTGATTCTAGGAAAGAGCTTTTAAAGCAAGAGACATATCCTCTTTTAAAAAGAAATGTGAAAAAGAAAAAGGTAGTAGGAGAGGAGAAGATTTTCTTTGCTCTCTGAATCCTAAAGGCTGGACAGATAGAGATTTTTCTTCTCCTTTTGTTGTTGAATTTGCTGTGGTGGAAATATGAATAAGAATGGGAAGGGCACTGGTAGACATAGTACTTCTATTATTACTCAGTCAAAAGGATTGTAAGCCTGAGATGGGGATTTTTTGTTGGTCTCTAAATCTGTTGGGAATAACCTTGTGTTTTGGCTGGCTGCCTCTTTCAGCAGTGAGATTAGCAATAAATAGGTTTCTTTGTCTTCTACAGGTTGGTCTAAGCCACCTTTGCTGTTTGAATATTTTGCATGGGTTTGTTCATGGCAACTTTTTAGAAATTAATTTTAACTATGTATTTTAAATGCCACAGGAATGAAAATCAGTTTTTAAAGTGTAGATCTGGACTTGGATTTAGAACATCAAGCAATACAGACTGCAGCAATATACTCCTGCAGTCCAGATGGAGGCTCTCTGAAATTTTCTGGAACATAGCAGTCAGCTTCTCTGTTAAACTGCGCATTGCAGGATCCTTATTCAAGGAAAACCTCAGCTTCAGCTTTGGGTAACTATTAATCCTCCTAATCACTTTTCTGTAAATTCTACATTGTTAACAACTATTCAACAGTTGACTTGATCCTGTCTAGCTTTTGAGGAGTGTCTTTTATATGATCCAATTAGAAAATTCATTGACCAAATGCTGCTATTATTCCCCATTCCTGTGTTCATCCATGAAAACACTGTGAGATGACAGAAATTATTAGTCCATTCAGGGTTTTGTGCAGAATGTTAAGAAAACAAACAAACAAACCAGGAAATCCAGCTATAGAAATCTGTCCAGACTTTTCTCAGACTTTTTTTAATGAGATTGTTTTCAGTTTTATGTATATATTCTCGACTCAGGGTAGAGTTGCTGTGTTTCTTTTGCTCTTCCAGACTGAAATGGGTCACTCATAGCAGATCTGAAATATATATATTTTTATGTATATATATATTCGGGCAGAGAGGAACCTCATGAAGTTCAACAAAGGGAAATGCAGAGTCCTGCACCTAGGAAGGAATAACCCCAAGTACCAGTACAGGTTGGGGGCTGACCTGCTGGAAAGCAGCTCTGCGGAGAAGGACCTGGGAGTGCTGGTGGACACCAAGTTAAGCATGAGGCAGCAATGTGCCCTTGTGGCCAAGAAGGCCAATGGTATCCTGGGGTGCATCAGGAAGAGCATCGCTAGCAGGTTGAGGGAGGTGATCCTCCCCCTCTCCTCAGCCCTGGTGAGGCCACATCTGGAGTACTGTGTCCAGTTCTGGGCTCCCCAGTACAAGAGAGACATTGAGCTACTGGAGCCCAGCAGAACCTCAACCATTCTGTGATTCTGTGATTTCAAGAGCTTTGCTTTCATGTTTTGATTAAAGCAAATCTAAAAATCTAAAAGAGAATTTAGTCACAGTATTGATGAAAGCAAATTCATCAATAGTTCATAAGTTCATAATAGTTCAAAAGTTCATTAATCTGTATTTGTATCTCTGAGCTTGCTGTGGAGAAGTGTTGTCTACCTGTAAGACCATACTTTCCATACTTTTGCAGACTATAAAATGTTGTCTCATGTTTGGTAAAGACATGGGTCAACAGTTTTTTTGCTTTAAGTTGCATTAGTGTAACAGGAAACATATGTTTCTTTTATTAGTTGTACAGGCTTCTGTTTTAGAAAGTGAGTCTTCTGATGATTATGCTTTCTTTGTTCTCATATAGAGTTTACACACTGTAGATGAACCTTGCTTAGGGATGGATGATGAACCAGTTGAGACATAATGGGTCAGGATTTGTGGGCAGACCAACATGGGTGATGTTGTGGAAGGTATCTGCTACACACTGCCTGATGAGGAAGAAGTAGATGAGGCCTTCTTCAGACAATGGGAAGAAGCCTTATATTTGCAAGCCCTGTTCTCATAAGGGACTTTAACCACCCTGATATCTGCTGGAGGGACAACACAGCAGGACACAAGCAATCCAGGAGGTTTCTGGAGTGCACTGACGACAGCTTCCTGCTGGATGTGATACTTACAAACAAGGAAGGACTGGTTGAGAATGTGAAGGCTGAGAGCAGCCTTGGTTGTGGTGACCATAAGATGGTGGAGTTCAGGATCCTGAGAGATGGGAACAAGGCAAATAGTAGAATCAAAACCTGGGACTTCAAGAGAGCAGACTTTGGCCTGTTCGGGGATCTGCTTAGAAGAATCCCATGGGACATGGCCCTGGAGGGAAGCAGGTCAAGGAGAGCTGGTTGATTTTCAAAGGTCGCCTCCTCCAAGCTCAAGAACAGTCCATCCTTGCATGCAGGAAATCAACCAAAGGTGTCAGGAGGCTTGCAACAGAGAGCTCCTGACTAAACCCAGACACAGAAAGGAAGCCTACAAGAGGTGGAAGCAGGCACAGGTGACCCAGAAGGACTATAGAGACACTGTCCAAGCATGCAGAGATGGGATTAGGAAAGCCAAAGCCCATCTGGATTTGACTCTAGTGAGTGATGTGAAGGGCAGCAAGAAGGGCTTCTACAGCTGTATCAGCAACAAAAGGAAGACTAGGGAAAATGTGGGCCCACTGCTGAATGGATCAGGGAACCTGGTGACAAAAGACATGGAAAAGACTAAGGTACTCAATGCATTCTTTGCCTATGTCTTTACTGGTAAGACTTGCTTTGGGGAATTCCACACCCTGAGACCTATGGGAAAATTTGGAGGAAGAAAAACTTACCCTCTGTGGAGGAGGATCAGGTCAGGGAACATTTAAACAAACTGGATATAACAAGTCATGGGATATGATGGGATGCGCCCACAAGTGCTGAGGGAGCTGGCCATTGGCCCTGTGAGGCCACTATTGATTGTCTTTGAAAGGCATTGATGATTTTCAGGTGTATAGACCTGTGTTTTAGCTCCTAAAACTTGACATGTTAGAGCTCCACTTAATGCAAGGATTAAGTGCATGAGGATGTGTAGCAAAATGTGCTTGGATTACAGATGACCATGTTATTCAAGCACAGCAAAATAACCTGAAATGAGCATTTTTCGTGAGAAACAGATTCAAACAAAGATTTCACTTTCTTTAAGGTAGGTATCTTCTTTGACATATGAGTTCACAGTTGTCTGAAGATTAGATTCCTCCTAGCCTCCCACTAATGAATAATGCATATAAAATTTGTTTTCCCACAGCCCATTAATGTTGTGGTGCCAGATATCTATTCAGTATGAAACAACCAACAATGTAGTAAAATTTCCCGGTGTGATTGTCTTGTTTGCATGTTTACCTTCTGTCACACTGATTCTATTTACTTATCATCGTGTAGCCAAGGTTCATAATTCTAGAAAAGAAGAGCAAACCCCCCTGTAAGGTCAAAAACTTGTGAGAGAAATCTTAGTGATTTCTTTTACAAAGTCAAGACCAAGGACTCTGGGCCACAGGGTGAAGAGAGGAATGCAGGTGTCTGAAAAAGTAATTGTTTTCTAAAAGTAGCTTTCTCAATTGTATTTTCACTAATGTGATGAAAAATTAGTCTTATTCAGATAAAGGTCCCTCTTCTAAACTTTCTTGTAATGTGTGCCATAGACTGTCCCTGTGGAGACTGAACAGGGTCCAGTATGTCTCTGTTCCAAGGTCTAGTTCTTTAATCACAGCATTTTGAGTCTCCTTGCTTTGGGTCCCAGCACAGTGTTGGGTCATCCAGTTTGGAAGTAAGCCGTGGTGGGAAACAAGGTCAGAAATACATGATACAAATTTTATGCTCAGACTAGGAACAAAGGGATCTCTTTGCTTACCGGATGCAGTCCTTGCTTTTCTGGGCAGCATCATGAATACCTGGGAGACCTGAAAACTGAGTCTGTGAGGACTGGAGAAGAAAAGAGATTCCCGCTGGGGAGTGTAGCTGTGTAACTTAAGCATATACTTGTTGAGCTTTTTATTCAGGGTAGAGTTGCTGTGTTTCTTTTTGCTCTTCCAGACTGAAATGGATCACTCATAGCAGATCTGAAGCATGCAGTTTGCCATAAAGTGCATAACCAAAATAGGATCCACTGAATCCCATCTGGGTCAGAGTGACTGTATGTCTGCTGTTGTGGTGCACCTGAATGACCACCTGCTTGACTCAGATTCCTGAAGTCCTCACAGGTCTGCCTGGACAAAACTTCCAGATGGAAACAGAAGACAGATCGAAGAGCTCAAATGGATAATAGCTTGGAGCTATCAGCATGCAGCTTTCACCTTATGCCTGTAAGCCCTTCATTGTCAGGGACTGAAGAACCATCTGTTAAGCTCCAGCAAAATCATTTAAAAGACACTTGAGGTTTTTGGGGGATTTTTAAAAAAGATTTTTAATTTTTTTTGTTTTCTGGTTTCATTCTTAATCTTTGTTTCCACTGCCATGAGACTTTCCTCTTTTTCAAGAATTATAGTTTTAGTATGACTTTGCGGATTGGGAGGATGTCAGTAAATTAATAAGTTTGCATCTGAGAGAAGTTGGCCTTTTCCTTTCAGCTATCAGCTTCTTCAGCAGAAATTGTTTTCATTCTAATTTCTTTAATTGGCCTAATTTGACATTGGCCTGTTTCACATTAATCACAACAGACCATAGAATGAAATAACTTTTATATTTGAAAAGCTGAAAATGTTGCTGAAATTCACTGTTTGGAGGACTTTCGTGCTTATATAATTTCAACAAAGAGAAAGCAGACTTAGCTTTTCACTCAGGTAGAGAGTAGAGGAAAGTGGCTTTTGTCTGATTCTCTTTCAGTTGCTTCTTAATCTAAAATACTTTAAGAATTCAGTTAAATAGAAAATAAATTTCCAATTTCTGGAACAAAGCTGAAAACATTTTCAGGTCAAGAGACCCAAATTAAAATTAGTGGGAGTTAGAAAACAGATTACCAAAACATTAGATTCTTAAAGATGCAGATGTTTAGCTGCAGATGTTTAACTGTCTTTAAATACATCCATTGGATTTAGGCTCTAAAAATGTTTATTCACTAAAATATAGGGGCACTTGGATTTCCAAAGGTACCTGAAATTAGTAGGAGTACTCCCCGGTATCAGAGCACTCCCCAGCTCTGCTCTATTCACTTCCCCAAATGTGCAAGTATGCTTGTAACTGCATTACTAAGAAGCTTGCAAATGTTCAGACACATTGTTGAGCAAGGCCAGTGGAAGTAAATATTCATAGCTTGGGTAAGAATAAGGTGTCTATAAAATACATGTTACTGAATGGCTCATTCTGCCTTCTAAAATGCATTACTCCTCTTGAAGCCAATAGGATTAGGGTAAAGTCAGAAGATAGTTCTCTCTTACCCCTAAAGAAGATATTTAAAATAGAATTATCTCTTGCCTGCAGCCTGTAAAGGAATTTTCATAGCTGTTAAACCATAAACACCTTTTGGAAGCCTGGCACAATGTATGCTATTCATATTGATAGTTAAAATGCCTAAGGTCTGTATTTTAAACATGTAGTTCTGATCTAATACTTTCAGTAAGCTGTAGATTGGCTTTAAATTGTAGCTTGGTTTGGATATGAGAATGGGGCTACAGATCTAGAGTTGGTGGCAGCATGTTTTATAGGTGGCTGCCTGTTTTGCATGACATGGATTTTAGTACTATTCTGGCATTTCATATGCTCATTTAGTGGAAAGATGGATATAAACAAAATTTCTCTGATGTGGAACAGTGCAGTAGAATGATAACACAAGGCCTTCCTACTTGTAATCAAGTCCACTAGATGTCCCTCCAGCTCTTTGCAATGATAACACATGCCTGATTTACTCAGACCATTTTATGTCCCATATCTTGCATACATAGCTATTCCCAGGTTCCTGCAGAAGTTATGAGTTCAAAATAAATCTGGTTTCAGCAGGTGAAAGTAAGCTTCTTCCTTCCACATGTGAACACCTGTATTTTTGATCTTTAAAATTCTTTTTGTCCTTGTTGCTTTTCTTTGTATTGGAATTTTTGCAGTATTTCAAAGGGAAAGATAAGGCAATCTCTCACTGTATGGATAGTAGGCTGGTAAGCAAATATAGTACTGGGGTGGAAAAGTGAATGCAGCTGTAGGTTTTGGCTGGCTTTTTACAGCAGAAAGAAAAACTCAGCTGTTTCATGCTTAGTTTCAATGAGTTTCTACCCTGCTGATGAAGACTAGCCCAGATGTTAATCTAACATATCAGTCTAGCCAGGTGGCCTGAAGACATTCAGTTTTACTATGACAGGGGCTAGCTCAGGTACCTCAGGAAAGAAATGTCCATTTTTAGTTAAGACATTTTTTCACTACACCCTGAAACATGAAATTTAATCTCCTCTGAAATGCTGTGAGCTCTGTTCTGTATTTTTTTACACTACCTTTAAACATCTAATCTCTCTTTCCATCTTGCTATGCTCCTGATCTTTGTGACATCTGGAAATGTAGTTCCAGAGTTTGAGTAAATGTCATGTGAGAGGATATTCTATTTGTGAGAGGATATTTTATTTTGATTGAACAGCCCCTTGCTTTTGTGCTTTAACACAGAGGAGCGGTATCTCCCAATCTTGCTCTTCTGTACTTCTTTATATATTTTAATCACGTAGTTTCTTATTTACCATTTTTCTAAGGAAAATAATCCTCATCTTTTTTATGTTTTCTGCTTATACCCCTACTCTTTCTCATCACTTTTTCCTTGCATTTCCTTCCTCAATTTCTCAATGTTATGTTTTTATTGGTGAGGTGACTAGTGTGGCATAAATTTCTTTAGATGACAAAACCACAGGAGATGGGGCTAACTTCTTAACAAGGTCACCAATTCATACATAGCTTCCCCCATCAACACGATGTGTATGGAACAGTGTGTTCATGTTTATGTTGGCTAGATAATATATTAAGAATATTAGATATAGGCAAAATAAATTTAAGATACAGAAAAATAGCCCTACATCTGTAGCGCTACTCATATAACGATCACATGGATCAGATCAGGTCACTAGGGACAGATAGTTATTTTTTATAGAGAAAAATTTGCATTGAAAATAAGGGATATTGCTTTATAATTAGGAGGTGCCTCTATTGTTAAATTTAATGTGACCATTCCACTATTTTCTGCTTGCTATGCATCCCTAGTCTCTCAAAGCACATCTCCCATGCAGTGACATAGCAGGAGTATCCAGATACAGAGTTAACAGAGAATAGGTGCTCCCTAAAAGCCCTGCTGGATGTCATGGATGTAAGTAGGGTAGAGCAGATTTTTAGTTTTTTATCCCCTGCTGTAGGTTTACACTATAGTCACAGAGAAGAGATATGCTTGGTTATGCGGTGTGGTAATGAAGAACAAAGAGACCCCACACAACAAAAGCTGGTAATTCAGACAGAAAGGGAGAGTGCGGTTTAGAACCAAAGCAATTGTTCCTGAAATCCTCCAGGATGCTTCTGCTCCAGCAGGGATTGGCATAGCCTGGTTATGAAATCTAAGATTACTGAGCTGAAGATGTGGCTAAGAGAGGCATGAGGGAGAGAGAATTATTTTCTTAGTGGAGATGACAAAGGCCTTGAATATATCTAGCAATGATAATGGGTGAGGATGGGGGAAAAGAAACTATACAAAGAGGCAGCAATGGTGCTGTGCTGACTTACATTAATAAATCAGACTGCTGGACTGTGAATCAGCTTCACACAAAAGTGCACTAATTCAAGCCCTTATCAACAGAACAGGCTAAGCCCTATCTAAAATAGAGGGTAGTAACACTGCATCTCTATTAAAAACAAAGATCAAATTGTTTATTCTGTTTTTCTCTATCTAGAATTTGACACAAATCACATAAGACATTTTTCTCTAACCACAGGCACACAGGAAATTTAGAAACTGCAAGTTAATTCACTGAGAGAAAAATATTCCCAGTTATATATATAAAAAAGGAGGGAAAATTAGAATAGCCAGTCAGTGAAGTTATCCCTACACTTTTAGGACTTCCTGGAGTAAGCAGAAGTGGGGAAGCTAGAGATACTGTCCTGGACTGGGAATTTGGAAGCCAGGACTCAGCTGTGCAAGGGTCTGTATAAACATATTACAAAGGGTTGGAATGGGATTGAATACTGAATATAAATATAGTACAAAGGGAACAAATATTTAGCAGTGTTAGAGACCCTCCCAAACTTTTTTGATAGTGGTGAAGTCCATGTTCCTATGAAGACTGGGCTGCTAGGAAGTTTCTCAGGCCAAGCAGTAGTAAGGAGTCTGGTGACTCATGCTGCCTCTCTCTTGCTTCTTCTAGCCTACTTTGATCCTTTGTACCTGCTGCTGCGCAGCTAGTGTTCCTGTGCTATTGCCTGTCACTGGGCACCAAGTGCCTGTCCTGGCTGTGTCTAGCCCTACATTGGAGTAAGATGTGGGTGGCCAGCCTCCACCATCCTCCACTGGCAGGACACTCAGACAAGTAGGGAGAGAGGAAGGTGTGACATGTTCCCATAGGTGTCTCAGTGCAGAAGATTGGGACTGCAAAGTATTTGAAAATTTTGAGACATTCTTATAAAATTTGGAAATCAAGGTTGCCAGGAAGATAGGTTTATTTGAAATAAAATGCATATTGACCTTTGCTCTTCTGTACCCTTCTCCACTGCCAATATTTCATCCTAATGTGAGTTCAGACTGAATGTGTGAACGTCTCCTGAGACAAGCTGGCACTCGTGCCCTTCTGAAGTGGTGGAAATGACAGTACCAGTTATGCAGGAAGAGATCACCTTTACCCTAATTTCATCAGGTCAGAAGCCATCTCTTCAAAACTGTGTGCGTGTGTGGTGTTAGCAAACTACTTTGGTTATTAATGTGCATAAAGGATGTTTATTGAAAGATATAGTTCATTGAATGCTCTGTGAAGCTTGTTTCTCAGAAGTCAAAGATTTGTCTTAAGTGCTGAATGTCATAGAAAACACTTTCTTTTTCCATTTTAGTCATCCTATTTACTATGTGCTGCTTCTCAAATCTCTCATCGTCCTGTTGTTCTTGCTTCATGTTTTCATCCTTTTCCTTCTGTACATTAGGTTATTTTGATCCAGGCTTTTATCTTCTTTCAGTTGGGTAATTAAGAGAGCTGGCTTCACTCCTTTTATGCCCATGCTGAATTTGCCTCGTTTCTATTTTGCTTTTCAATTTATACGTCAGCAGAGATTTCTAGTTACAATAGCTTCATGTTTCCTGGAAATTCTGCGTCATGGGGCCAAATTTATCCCTGGTGTATTTTCCATTGACACTGAAATTACACCAAGAATGAATCATCCGCTGGTGTTTATGTTCATCTGCTCTTGTTTTTTGTTTTTTTTTTTTTCTCAGACACTGGTAGTGTATATTAATCATGTAATAGTGGCAGTCATTTGAATGGTATTAAATTGAATTATGTTGTTTTGGGGACTTGGCAAAGACAAGAACAATGAAATAAAATTATGAAAGTCACAGATCCAAGCTAGACCTGTTTCTTTCATATGATGTACTTAATACATGCTAAATACTACATCTTTTTGTAGTCTGTTCCTTACTGTTCCGAACAAAAGAGATGATGGATGGGAAAATGGATTTTGGAGATAATTTTGTGTTTGGAACAACAAAAGCTGCAGATATATCTGACCCGATGTACAGAACCAGAAGATGACTACCAGTAAACTGCTTTTAAGGTAATGCACACTTAAAAACATGCAGACCAACATTTCTGAGGTCTGATAAAACAATGGAATTTTTCATTTTGTTTGTTCATGATCCTAGAAAATTACACACACTACAAGGTAAAATACTACTGAAGTTGCAAAATATTTAAATGTAGTGGTTTCCTCCTTAGTACTGTCTGGTTGCCAGCAGTCAGGAGAGACAAGCATAAGACAGATGAGGTTTTTTATTCTCACTGCAGTGCCTGTCTTCACTCTGGTCCTAAATACTCAATAAAGAAATTGTCTGGCTAAATCCCTGTATCCCTTGGCTGTAGTATTTTCAGTGAGTCTGTGGGAATGGTCCCTGCATCACTTATAAAGCAGGAAGAGCTATAAGAGGCCAGATGAGTTTCCGAAGCTGCCTCCTTGGTTTTCCCAAGAGCTGAGAAGCAGCAGTAACCAGCCAGTCATTACATACTTCTTGCCAGGTGGCCAGTATATCAGCACATATAGCCTCCATTTGGCCTGGCAAAGTGTAGCCTTTGGAAAGGAGAAAGGCAGTAGCATTTGGTAAGGAGAGAGTTACATGGAAAATGGTGGGAGAAGGAGAAAGAGTTTGGTTGGGAAATAAGAACTGGAAGTCTTGAAAGGGCTGCTCGTTCTACTGGGCTGGTTGATTCAAGCTGATTGAAACTCAGCTCCAAATCATTGTCTGCAAAAACACCATCTTCAGAGACTAGCTGCTAGGGGCTATGAAGTGCTTGTTGAAGATATGCAATCTGCATTCCTCTTCTCCTAGAGGTTTTCGTCAGCTGCACTTTACGCAGACTTTTCTTGAGGGTGGCAAAAGTCATTTTCCTTGCTATTTTGAAAGCTTGTTCCGAAGCTTTCAAGGATAAACTTGTTTTAACTTCTTTCTCATAAACAACTGAATTGTTTGGCTGATATTATTCAGAACCAGGGATGTCATGAGTGCTTTTGTTAGGTATGTTTCAGGGTGCAGTGAGAGCTGGCTGCTCCCTGTGGGTCGGGGAGCCAGCAGCCGAGGGGGCTACCACGGCTGGCAGGGACCTCACTGCCTGGGAGTGCTCTGTCCAGCAAGAGAAGGGGTCAGCCCTCAGCTGTGCTATCTTTATGTTGGCCCTGAACTCCAGCAGACAAACCTCCAGGAGCAGGGATGCTCTCAGAGCCATTTCAGTATGTTTTCTTAATCTGGAAGAGGTAGATATTGGAGAAAGTCAACCAAATTAAACAGGCACTTCAGAGTGCTTGTTTCAGTACTTCATGGCTGATGTAAGTATGTCTACAGCTTACTGCACCAGGGTTACTTGGATTGTTTGTTAGCTGATTTGATAGTGTTAGGCTGCAGTATTAACTATACTCTACAGTCTGAAGGAATGCTGGAAAGATTTTTTCTGGATCAACATGTTGACAAACACTGTTGTCTCTTACTGTACTAATGTTGAATTCCAACACAACATGAGAAACCTTCTCCTTACTGTCTTAAAGGGTGTGCTTTGCAAAGAAAAGACAAGTTGAAGAATATGGTAGTTTGGTTCATGGAACAGGAAATCTTCACATATAAAGAAAGCTTACTCTGGAAACCTTCCTGCATCTGCTCTTAACTGATGCATATTGCACAGCAATCAGTTGTGTCTTGCAAAATCTCTTTCGATTGAGAACAGTAATAGGTGGGGCAGGCTCTAGTTAGAGAAGGTGAATGTATGGGATCTCTAGAGCCTGCTTTCTGTATGTTAGACTCACCTGAGGCTGAACTGCAAGTTGGGGAGAGGGACCAAGCCCTAATTTCTGCTTCCCCTGCACCCAGTGCTGTGAGGGGCTGGAAACTTATTCTTTTGGCTCTGACATAGAAGCAAAGCAGACTGGGGCCAGGATAAATATGCATTTGGGTGCTGGAGGGGTGTCAGTAGGTCTTTCTGGAAAAGATGGCTGGTGAAATGGGTCCCAAATTATGAGGTAGATATAGGAAGAAGAGGCCTTGCTACTTCAGAGATGCAGGGAGACCTGGGCAGGGACCAAGACAGGAGCAGCCTAGGTGAGTGGGTCTCAAAGGAAACACAAGAATTCTTAGGTTAGGTGAAGGATCTTGAATCCTCTTAGCCAGCAGGGCAAAACCTCCTCTGCCTCTTCCATTCTGGGCCTGAGCCAATACTGTTTTTCACTGGCACCACAATGCAAGACTCCTAAAAATGAGTACTGCCTACTTCTCCCCAAGTAGACCAGATTAGCCAGAGTAAGTGGTTGAGAAGTGTAGTGAGAGAGATACTCTTCCTTCCTCTCCTCTGGAATCCACTCTGCCATGGCTGCAAAATTGCATTCTCCCTTTTATGATGAAGATGAAATCTTGTCCCTCACCTTAGGGCTATGTAGGGTAGCAAGTTCAGTTTTTGTCTGCAGTTCTCAAAAGCACTGAGTTAGCTCTAATAACAGGCACCAAGAGCATCTAAAATGCAGTCAGTAAACACTTGTGTGACCGCAAGGCAGGCAAGAGACGATCAGATGTTGGCGGAGAGAGAGACTCAAGGTTCATAAGGGGTTAAACAGGAGATATTTAATAAAGGACTTACACTACAGACTGCACGGGGAGCCCTGGGAACCGCAAAGAGAGGTTGCCGATGGGAGGCTGCTGGAGTTATGGGTCGGACGCGCAGGTTGGACGCATGGACGGTACTCAACTCGTTGTTTGTAAGGGCCCCTTAAATCTACTAGAACTATTTCCTTACCTCAGCTGTGCTAATCTTGAATAGCTACTGCCCCGGAAGCAGCTAAATGTTATTGACAAAAAGGAATATGCATGCCTGGCCCTGATAGGAATTTGGTCAGTGTGTAGTTTCACACACTGGGCCTGCTACCACATACTCTGCCAGTTGCTGACTCCTTGCCAGATCTTCCGCAGGTTTCTCACTACAACTTGTATTCACTACCCACGAGGTACCACTGAAACTGTCAAAAATAGTTCAAGAATATTAACTTGTCAGTTGTAATGCATATGTTCCAATGTCCTTGCCTTCATACACATTTTTGCACAAGGAAAACTTGAGCTATTTAGTCCTTGCATGCTCTCTTTTTTAAACTATAAGTGGAACCAGGAATAATATTTGGGGGGTTTATTTCATTTGTCAAAAATTCAGTTCTGGTATAGTCAAAAATATGAACGAATTTAATGCCAGATTCACCAAATCATTGTGTCCAAAAGAAAAAGACCAGCTTTGACAACTGTACAACTGTATCTTTGCACGTTTGTGGTAAAGGCACGAAGAAATGATGTGCATCATTCATTAAACAGCCAGACAGAAGAATGTCTGTCTTCTTTTTCCAATCCAGTCATTACGGACTGGAATGTTTGTTGAAGATGTCAGAGACCTGGATTCAGTTCCCTTGCAGTTCAAGGGGATTTGAGCCCATATCTCACACCAGAATTCACTATCCACTATTGTATATGTTACTCCAGAGTGGGTTTCTCTCAAGTACTCTTGTTAATGATGTTCAGCACTGCACAGAATACCAAACCCTTCAGTGGAAAAGGGACAGGAACTGAGTTGTCTTGCCTGTTTTTTCTCTCTTTGCCCCAGTGGATATTTAAGTATTTTATGTAATCTGGACCTACACTTCAGAATACCTTGGCGTGGTTGGAACTCTCTCCCTGGGAGGAGAGAGATGGGAGTTGAAATTCTCCTAGGAAGTGGAGGAGTCCTGTATCCCACAAATACTCTAACACCAGATATCCCATATCTTTCAAATACTCTAACTCTACAGTCTTAATGTGTGTGATTTGGGGAGAGGGTGCTCATTATTAGTTCCTCAAATCTGCCTCTTCTTGTGTTATAAGTACAAATATCTGAACACTTCAGGTTCCTTCAAGGATGTTCACCAGGGAGGGAACCAGAGTGAATGATGTGAGACCTCACTCACAAAAGCCTTTAGGGAACAGAAACAAATGCCAATTACAACCATCTTGTAGCAACCAAACACGAGTAAACAAGCCATTGTAATCCTGCTCAGCTGTAACGCCTCCTGCAGGCATATCAGCATCACCTCCATATCAGACTGCTGAAAAATCAAGTAAAATTGTCAGGAATACTTACTGCTTTGAATGATAAGTAATTATAATGGGGAAAAGTAAAAGGAAGCAGGAGTAATGTGTAAAATTACAAAGACTAATGTGGACATTTGCACATGAATGCAACTTGCAATTCTTTATTTCCTGGTATGTGATTTTGAGCAAATTCAGACCAAGTACTGTCTTTGTTCACTGCTTTAATAGCTACAAACCTCCTTAAAGGAAAGATAGTTTTACTTCTATCATTACAACTTCTTGAGAGAAAGAACCTGGCTTTCTAAAACAGCCATGTATCTCAAGGTGCTCTACAAAGTAGGAGCTTTGTAGACACTGATTGTGCAGTGACATATAAGCAAATGGAAAGGAAAGGTGTATTGGACAATAACTTTTACACTGTGTTTTGTCTGAAAGCCTGGAAGAGCTGTCCAGCTGTGCTGCATAGTCTTGTTACATTTTTTTCATGTCATAATGTCAGTCTGACAGAAATAGGATGTGATGAAAAGAAATTGCTCTTATACACATTTAAGTAGACCTATAGCTTATCAGTCAGTTGCTAAACAATGGTAACTTGGATTTTCTGCAGATGGTTTCCATGTGGTGATAATTCTGTCTTTGTGTGGTTCTGCTGTGGGAATGACATTTTCAGTACGGATTAATGTATAATAAACTGTTCATAGGTTAATTAAAGATTTATGTCCTGCAGTACAAGTTCTGTAGTGTTAAAAACTATTATTGACACAATGATGGCAGTTCCTAAATGCTAATTTTTCTCCACATCAGCTCATATCAGTGTTATTTAGCTGTTGTTTAAATATTTAAAACTCAATTTTAGTTTAAAAATGCAGACATCATGAAAGATAAGACTTACTTGTTTTTTATAAACAGAAAAGGCAGAGAGGACTGAAAGTACAATTTATTCTTAGATTTAATTTGAAGTGGCTTGCTGATTAGAGTAGTGAGTCTCATTTCAGAGTAATATCTTTGTTCTGCTTGCGGGTTTTGGAACAACACATCCATATTACGAATTCACTCTGATAAATATTTCTTGTCTCTCTCTTTCAAACAGAAATCCAATGCACAGCATGAGCAAATGTGAATCTCATATTTGGAGAAACATGATAAGCATTTCAAAATTCAGCCCAAATACCATCAATTATATTCCTCGGTTAAAAGAAATACTATAATTAACCTACTAAAGCTTTTCGTTGTAGATGATCACAGTTGTTTTGATTTCTTTCAGGAGCACATCCTCAGAAGCATATGGTATTTTAAACTAGGGATAAAACCTAATGGTTTGTATTTTACTTTGAGAAGACAGGTTTATTGCTGGATTCAACAGTGTGCTTTCTCCAGAGATGTCTCTTTGTAGGGAACTCAGATTCTTCAATGAAAAACTAGAGACCTGCATTTTTCCAAGTTTGTTCTCTAATAACAGCACCTCTCTATATAGATAGGGCAATGCAAATCCTGGTTTTCTTGGCTCTATGACTGACTAGTACATGCCTGTCAGACATTACTTGGGAATTTTCATATAAGATTTGAACCTCATACCTGTGCTTCTGGGATTCTTAAATCCCCATGGATTCTCTTCAAATAAAGCACAGGTTATGCTGCACCTAGAGATTAATAGTCACCTGGTGGCAGAGAATAGCATTCTCTGGCACTGGCTCTTTGTGGTCAGGTTAACCCAGACTAACCATGATTTATTCCCTTGGGACCTCTGTCAGATGACTTGGAGACTCCCATGAGAGATGGGATGATGATACAGCTTATTGATGTTTCAGTCTCTTTTTTTCACTTGGGGGGCTGTGTTATGTTCCAGGAGATACACCTTGCCTAGCATATCTGCCATCAGCATGATTTCACAGCGCCTTATTTTCCATTCATAGCACTGCAGTTGTTCATGTGTGTTGAGTGGCTTTTTCTGGATGCTTTCTGATGGGTTGGGTTTAGGTTGCTTGCCCACTTGTTGTTCAAAGGTGATTAAACCATTCCTTTCCAAAAGAGCTCAGCCAATAGCTGTTGGTGTGGTCTCTGCTGTTGATACTGCCTGCATTTTACCCAGGAACTGTGCAACACAAAAGCAACTGTCCTGTGAAGAAATGGCAGAATCTCAGGTTCCTCCAAAGCAGGTGAACCACTAGTCTGTAGTGTTAGGGTCCTCCCTGATCTCTTCTTCTGGCCTTACAAATTGTGAATTCCTTTTTTTAAAGTTTCAATAGCAGGGATGAGGAGTGCTACTCCCTTCATTATATCTTCTGGCTTGGTTGTGAGGACACTCTTTTGAGAAAGCAAAGAGTCTGAGAAATGCCTTGACCCAGTTCTTACTTGGGGAGGAAGTACAGTAAGACCACAGTGCACTCTGCAACATTTGTCAAACCATGAGAATTAAAACAGATTTCTGAGCCACAGTTGGCAGCATGTGCCATCTAATTAGAAACTCTTGGAGATGTTGGGCTTCAGGTAAGCATCACTTCTGTAATTGGAGAAGACTGAATTTTAACCCTTAGGCTGTTGCAGTGTCACACCCCATTTGTATGGATAACTGGCTTGTTCTTTTCTTTTTGGTTACAGGAATGATATAAGTTCTAGCAAAAGTGTTGAATTGTCCATGCAGTTTCACACAGCATGTATGTTGTGCTGGAGGGCTATTATCTTCAATTTTGGGAGAGGTGGGATTTCAGAATCCCATTTATTAACATTTTCTGCTCACTAATGTAGATATTTTTCTCATTATTTCTCTTCCTTATTTTTCTGTAGTGCAGGATGCATACAGGATGCATACAGTCTGAGATTTACTTTTGTCAGGAGTCAACTATTTCCTTGCCCTAGGGAATGAAGGTGTCTCCACCTATATTTAATCAGAGTAAATGGATCTGCTTTTATGCCCTAAATATTCCACTTGCAGTAAGGTCAGGATGCTGCTTCTTCACAGAGACATATAATCCAAGTCATAGTCTAGCTCAAAGTAAATGTTGCTTTCCAGCCTTGTGCCTTAATCTGTGCATACAATCTCTAATTACATGAACTGTTACCTCTCAAGAAATAGTATATCATAAGGTCAGAGTGAGTGTATCTGGATATTCAGTTTTGATTTAGCTCAGAGGTTGTGACTCTTGCAAAACACAAACCCAGGTTCAGGTTCCTCAGAGTTCAGCACCGCTGTGGATGTGGGCTCACTGTTGCTCTGATTCCACTGATGATAGCAAGGGATATATCATACTTCACTTCACGTTGTAGTTTAAGGGGAATTTTTGTTACAGGCATTCCAATGACATTCTTATTCAGAGCACATATCTAATTTCAAGCAGGCTCTGCTAGTCTAGTGCCATTAGACATATTGTTTGCACAGTTGGTAGAATTTTGAGGAGTGTTGAAAGTAACAAGTGGATTCACTTGTATCTTTAAATTGCCAGGGAAACACAACCATGCAATCAGTTTTTCCCCTGACACTGCCATCCTTAGCCAGCTTTGTTGAAAGTATGTGGCTTCAACATGTGAAGCACTGATGACTTTAGTAATTCTCTACTACATTTAGAGTGAATAAGAGCTCACCATTTGTTTTTTACAGCAACAGCACGTGTGCTGGGAAATTCACTGTACAGATGAGGAACCTAATTCACAATTACTTAAATCAAGGGGAGTTCTCTGTCTGCTTAAACTGTAAGAGCACCATGCTTGCAATGTAGGAGGATTTGCTGTGTGACAGAATATTCTAGAAGGAAGAAGATGAAACACTGAGGTGGTCATGGAGAAGGAGCAACAGCATTCAGTAATCATTTAAAAGTGTATGCCGCATCTTTATGAGCAGAGGATTCTGCCCATTGATCATAAACTGGCTAGAGGGACCTGGACAAGTAGCTCTAAGCAGAGATTTGGGAATGCTCCATCAAGGCAACTGAGCACACACACTCCGGAGGGAGTTTGACTTCTGAATCATCAATGAGCGATTCAGAAAGCAGCAAGTCATGTTACTGGCAGTAAGAATAAGTCTGATTTCTGTCTTCTTTTTAATTGTATTTAATTTGTACTTGTTAATTTAATCTGCATTTTTTAAACCTCTGAGGTTGGTGCCAGTAGCCAAATTCTGCAATAAGCTGAATGCATATATATTTTTTTAATTTCATCGCCTCTCAAGATCTGAGTAAATGGCTCAAAGACTGATCTCACCGATACTCTCCCTAGAATAATAGTTTGTTTTTGCTGCCATATTTCCTGATCTGTTACAGAGGAGATTGTGAAGAAATTTTGAGCCAGCTGCAACTTTTGTTTTTAGCTTTTTATCAATTTTACCATTTCTAATTCTTTGTCCTAGAAATTGCACTAGCCCATCTGTGTTACAACTGTCATGACCAAAGATCAAAAATCTCCCACCCTCCAGTGTAAGCAGAGCATCAGGTAACAGTGAAAATAGCAGAGGTTCTGTTCACATTTTTGTTCCTACACTTGCACTCTTATTGCCCTCTAGAGCTTTAACCATTTCTCAGTATCTCAGTCAGTAACTTGTTGCCCCTTTCACTGAATCTAAGAGCATAAATCATTTTGCAACATTTGCCAAACTATGAAGGACAAAGTGGAGCTTTTAGCCATAGCTGATACCATATGTGTCTCATCTGTAACTTCTGGAGAGACTGGAATCCAGACAATCACATTTTCTTCTGCATTATGGGGAGAATTGAATGCTATAATGCCCATTTCTCTTCATTCTTCTCCCTATTCCCTTTTCCCAAACATTGTAGTTTGTGTTTAGAAAGGTTTCCTGATCCTCACTAGGTGATTTTACTTTCCAGACCTGTACTCAATGACTGATAGTAGCCTAACACCTGTACTAGAAACTGAAGAGGCATCTGAAAGGCTTTGAAACCTGTAACACCAGTTCAAAACATAGCACAATCTGTCTTTCAGTGAGTTATAGTTTTCAGAGGTTTTAATCCAAATAACAGAATTTCATTTGCTTGGTTACACAAAGGAACTGAGAACTGTTCATCTGCAAAACAACCTTTACGCATGTTTTTAAACAAGCTAGCTCATCTCTGTAAACACCAAAAATATTATGATTTCTTGCAGTGCCTTAAGAAACTTAGCTGCTCTTCCAGCTTATTATTAGTTCATATCTTTCCTTTTGCTCCAAAAAAGGCAAAGAAAACATAATGCCTCATTTAGAAGCAGACTTGTTTAGGAGAAAGCTTGTGTGTGTAAGATAGAAATGCAAAACCAGGCTGCAATAGCTCCTTTTTCTTCTGCATCCTTTGAGGCTGGCTAATGGTTTGGCTTTTTGTTTTTCTGCTACAGGTGACCTCCATGCACAACAAATCCTCTAAGCAAGCCTATTACATTTGCTATGAATTATCTGACTTCACACCTCTGTTGAACATAGCTTCATTCTGAACAAAAATTTTCTGTCCTGAAAACCTTTCATCAGTCAAGAAGCCAGAGTAAATGTATACGACGACTTCTGTCCTGAAATTTCAGGGGAATAGGCTTGGTAAGAATATGCTTTTAAGTGCACAGTCTCATTCCAGCTGCCTTATGTTATAGCTTACTGTTCACAGCCTTTGTTTTCCATAACAATATTACAATATGCAAGGATTCTTGTGGCCTAACTTCCTATTGTAAATGTCACACTGAAAGCCTTGATCATCTGAACTGCTGTATACAGGAGGTATTTATAGAGAGAGAAGGATACAGCAGCTTGTCTCTTATCGCAGCAGAGAAGTTTGCTTTTGCATAGAGGAATTATTGTTATATATAGATGCTTTCAAAGATAAACCAGATGTAAGTTCAATGTTGAAAGTACTTCTTTTTATCACAAATCTGTGGGTCACTATTAAATTGCTGCCATCTGCTTGAATATACAGGTACTGCACACATTTCTTAGCTCTACAAACGTTCTCTTATTTCCCTGCAAAAGGCTAATTTTTAGCTCTTGTGTATATCACTTTGCCTGTATCTTTCATCTATTATTAGTGCTGTGCCTATTTCAAATTAAGCCTATTGCCTACACATCAGTTCTTAGTAAAAGGATGGCCAAATTGCTGAAAGGAGTCTTTTGGCATATTGGCTATTTAGTATATTTCAAATTTAATGAGGAAGTAATCATTAAAACTAAACCAAACCTTAGATCACAGTACAAATCTCCTGTAATGAACTTGGGAATACAAAATATTTATGTGGACACCTGTATAAATCACCTGTGTGTGTGTATATGGGTCTGGATCACCTGCTGGTCCATCTGCTATGCTTCTAATGTTGTCGAAATCAGAGCTGATTTTTAAAAAAATTTTGAAACAAGCAGTAGGTAGCAACATTGGTTTCCTTTACAAATATTTAACTTCCCAACCATAGTAGCTGAGTGTGTTAAACAACATCAGGTCAGATTTAAACATACAGGATTTGCATAATTAAAAGAGATAGTATTGATTAATGGATCCTCCTAATGTATAAATTACCTTAGGTCATTTTTGGATTTGGCTCTTCCAAGTTTCCAAGATCTGTTGGTTTGCATGAGTACATAAAATGTTTTCAGAAAAATAGTGTTTACAACTCTCATTCTATAATGAATTAAGGAGCAATCAAAAGCTGAAAACAACAAAGGTTTAACTAAAATTAGGGTTACATTTTTATATCTGATTTTTGGATTTTAATGGTCTGCTTGCCTGGCTTTTTTTTCTTTTAAGTTGATGTGTCCCTACAGAAAGACAAACGTGGCCAATAAACATCATCTTTTTGACAATAATAATGATGAATCAGTCAATTTTTTAAGGAAAGAATAGAATCCACAAAAGAATAAATCCATTTATTTGTAGGCTAGATGGTTGGTAGGCTAATATGTCAAAGCAGAAATGTTTGAAAGTGTACTTTTCCCTTCTTCTTTAATACAGCATTGATATATGCTTAGTCTTTTATTCCGTATGCTTTAAATTGATGATATTTTATGAAGTCATTCCAGTGGTCACTAGAAATGGAAGATTATGCGTTATTTCACATCTGTTGGGCCTAGAAGAATGAAGTAAAATAAATGAGACCATTATGCACTTCTCTGTGGAATATCTTGCTAATAGTTTGTCTAAATACTTGTGAGATGAGCTGTGGGTTTAGTCTTCTGCACAGATACAGTTGTGGTAGAAATAGATGCTGCTGACAGAGAAGTTGTGTGCCTGTTTCTACTAGAAATAGTTGTATTGAAACTTTCTGGACTAGACATGGGATGTTGACTAAAGAGAATGATTGTTGTATATCGAGAGAAAATTAGTCTTTCATTTGATAAAATATAAGCTGCTACACTGTATATCTAAAGGCATATATTTATCATGGATGTTTACCTTTTGGGGCTTAAGCAGCAGAAATAAGTATTTCTAAAACAAAAGTGTCTGCATTTTGTTCATATAATTGTTGCGAAAATACATGTTGGGGTGTACAGCATGCTGATCTAAAAAAACACCTGGAGATGTATTTGTCCAAAAATTTGCTACGGTAATGAATGATAGGGTTTGTGCATGGCAATGTGACATTGTCATTGTTTCAAAATGTTTTTTCTGTAGGGATGGCAGAAATTCGAAGAATAAATGTTGTCTGGGGCCATCTCTTGGTAGCTAGAAATGCTTAAAATGCCTGATTAAGCCTGAGAAATGTCTGCATAATTGTCATAAAAATTGTTGCTGACTAAGAAATGCTGCAGTAAAAAAATAAAGTGAACAAACCTACTATTTGTTTCAAAGACATTGCTAGAGAAGAAGGAATTTCAGAATCTCTTTCTTCCTCTTGAAATGTATTGTTTTGGGATATATATGATCTGTGGTAAAATAGGATAGAGTTTTCAGTTTCGGGTTTTGCTAGAGGAGGAAGCTAGAAATGTGGATCCTAAATGTAAAAATTATGCCCCACTTTTCTAACTAGGTGAACTGAAACCAGAACTTTTTTTTTCCTAACTGTATCCATTTCTGTGAATCACATATCATATCCTACTTAACAGTGAGTCATCTCTTTTTCCTATTAGGTTTGTCCATTTTTATCTGTTTCTTAGTTTCTAGTTCATGATTTGTATTTTATATAGAAGTCAGTATCTTCCTCTCTTCTGTATTTTTATTTTAGGTAAAAAAAACAAAGCACTTATTACATTTTAAGGTCTGTCACATTGTTCATTATGTTTTTAGATATGGAAAAAGTATTATAATTTTAAATTGACCCTTCCAGAAACAAAACATTTTGTTTTTCTTAAAGTGAGTCTCAGATTTTTGATCTGGACTAACTTACCTTCAAACTCTGAATAAACAGATTGATACTTGTGTTTTCTCTGTGAGTGCCAGTAGCTATTTTTAAGATTTTTCTTCTTATTAATAACATTTACTAGGGCACATGCTTGTCTATTTTAAATGCTAATTGATGGCAGGGTTCAATTTTCTGTCATCGCCTGGGGTTTGTCAAGGACAGACAGTGAGGACTCAGAGCTAGGAGACCACAAAACATGTGTCTTAGCTGAGGAACTTGTCTTCCGTCACAGTAGGGTTTCTAGTGGATTAGAAAAAGCTAAATCTAGGCAACTCCTTCAATATTATTAGTAAGTTGAAACAGTACAAACAGAACAAATGTATATGGTACAATGTTGCTGATGTATTGCCATTCAAAATCTTTTTTTTTTTTTTAATTCTGAAGGTTCAAGGCTAAACTACAAGACTTGGGAAATGTTTCTGAAAGTTCATGAAGCACTTCATAGTTGGACAGTGCTCTTGCAAATGCAGCTTTGATCAGCTGGGTACTGTTTTTTATTCAACAGGACTAAGTATAAAACTCCAAAGACAATACTTAGGCTGAAAGTATAGTCATTTAAGTTTTCTACCTGTGCAGTTATCAGACTTTATTAGTTTTATTTCTGTGTGTCCAGAGGTTCTGAGGCCTCACAATGTTGCACACTTCATAGAAAATAAGCAGAGCTGCTGTCTCTCATGTCTTTATTACAGTGAGCTTTTGACCCCTGCTCTATTCAAGCTCCTGAGGATGCTGGAAGCCTACATGTGATTTTGGAGTGCAAAGTCCAGAGAAATGGCTGCTTTCTGCACTTCCTTGCCTCCAGGGGAGAAACAGTTCAGTTAACAGGGAGCTTCTGCTCTCTCCTACCCCTTAAAAGTAGAAACCTTTCAGACAGGAAAGATATACAGGGAAGTGCTTTCTTCTCCAAGAATAGTAAAGTGAACAGAAAGAGTGCAGAGTTCAGGGAAAATCTGCTTCTGCATCCTCATGCAAAAATAAATTGAAATCATCTGTTGTTACTTCACTCTTTCCTGTTCCCCCTTTCTTACGGTTGTAGATTTGAAAAGTGAGAATGAAGAACTCTCTTGTTTCTGCTGATGTCTCCAAGCAGAAATGCTGGGAAGAGCTGAGGAAGGGCAGTGTCAGGCTCACCTGCCTGAGAATTTGGGGAGGTGCAGGGGGACACCATCCTCAACCTGCAGGGCCACCGCTGTGGGAGGCAGAGGGAACCTGAAGGCAGATGTGAGGTTTGAGAAGGAAACTAGTGTTGGGGAGCAGAAGACAAACTCTGCTTCCCATTTTAAGCTGACTGTGTGAGGTAGTAATTGCACTGGACGTAAGCAGGGAGAAGCCAAAATCTTAATGAAACAAAAAAACCTTATATTGTGTCTCAAGTCTAAGTTGTAAGTTTGAGGGGGTCTGATTAATGTCTTTTGGAGCAAGCAATAATGAAAGACTATTCCAGTGTACAAATCTGTGCTCTGAACCACTCACTAACCCACTATCTAGTTTAAAAGCAGGGGGGAAAAAGGAAAGCTCAGTTCTCCATTAGGAGTAACTTTTTTCAAGGAAGCTGCTTGCTTTCTGAGACACTCTGGAAGAGCAAAGATCAACACTGTGTACAAATTCTATGTCCAATTAACAAGGTTTGTTGAATCAATTATGTGTCATATAATATCACTCCAAATCTGGGTATGTTGTTTTTCCACACAAAATTCAGGTTATTACACAGTACTTCCAATTTCAAAGTATTATGTGTTGCAGTTCTTTATTCTGAAAATCCATAGTTGCTGTTATCTGACATTTATACAACTGAGATGCTTGGCATTGAGATAAATGGGACTGGGAACAATTTTGGGGTAAACTTTCTTAAAGCAGTTGAGTTGTTTTGTAGTCTGAAAGGGTTGAGTCTGCGTTTTTTCCCCCCATGAGCAGTTCTGTACATACGTTACCACTGATGGCAACCAAATTCTTTCTTGGATCCAGCACTGATAAACTACTGGTTGGATCCACTACTGACAACAATGTTAGTAGCTGAATGTTCCCCTGGAAGAGACAGAGTGTAAATATTAAACATCATAAGGATGTAGTCATTGTACCAGACATTTATATCATTCCTTGATCTATTGTTTCAGTCTGTTTCCAAATTTAGGAAAGCCATGATGCACCATTTTGTACTTTTGGTAATTTCTTGTGCTATTTTTGAAAGATATAAGCTCTCTCTGTCTTTTTTTTTTTTCTTTCTCCTCGTCCTTTGCTCCCTGTCTCTCCTCTTTTTCTTCTTAGCCCCAAGGAGAGGGATTCTATGACCCCACAGATTTGGGGATAGGTATCCGGACCCTGAGGGCACCCCTAGGCCTCCTTGTCCTTGCCCACCCCTGGGGCCTCTCCCCCGGGCCCAGCCCCGGCCCCGTTAGTCCATGCCCTGTGATGCCACAGTGGTGCCGGCTCCAGCCTCACCATGGCCCCGAGGAGTCCCCACCAACACCAGCCCCTAGGAGCCGCCGGCCTGTGTGCAGCATCTGAATTAGGAATGCTTATTAACAGCATATTCATTAAAAAAAAGACGAAAGTAGACTTTTTCCTAATTTAAACATTTCACAGAAGGAAACCTTTTCTTCCAATTCATGTTCACAGGACGTTTTTCCTCTCTAGCAATTTGCATTGAATTTAATAATGAAAGGTTAGTTGAGAATCAGCTGTGACACTCTAAATCATCAAAATACTGGTTTATTATTAGCAGCTATTAAAAACTACACCTTGTTCTAGGGGGAAGAGTAATGCAGGTTTAAAAGCATCCCTTTAAGTCAGTAGTCTGTGTAGGAAGCAAAGTGGTTTTGTGTAAAGGAAAGAGCAGCCTGGAACCAATCCTGCCATTTTTTCCCAGGAAAAACTGCCAGAGATTTGAGCTGTTAAGTCAATGTTGCGTTTTAATGAAATTCCTGGCACTCCTAATGTTAAAAGTTCCCTCAAGGCAAAATATTGCAAATCTGGCTGGTAGTGCTAGCAGTGAGCCCCGTAGCTCGGGAAGGAGGCTGCTCCTTCTAGCACTCATGGGGAACTGGGAGAGGCCGCGGGGCCACTCGTCACGCCGCCGCTCTTCCCATCCCAGGGGTTGACCCCAGGGGAGTGTGGCCGGGTACTGCCATCCTATAGCTCTGTGCGGGGGCGATCACTGTGATCGCTAGCCCTGGCATCGACCCTCGGCATGAACAGGGAAGCAGGAGTGTCCAGTGGGACCACTGCAGAGAACTGGGGGATCAGTTTAATAAATGAAATGATAATTTCATCTATTAAGCTGATTGCACATTATGAATATTAATTATATTGGTCCATACAAGGTAAATACATGCATCTATTAATAATACAAGTGTATTTGTTGGGCTGTTCTGTGGCTGGGCATTCTGTCTTGGGAAAGCTCCAGATCATTTTTGCTTCTGAATCTTTTAATCTCTAGTATTTTCTAGCTATCTTATTGCATAGTAGCATATAGGCTAAACTGACCATATGCTCGTCAAGGTAGTAAGTTTGCTAAGCTGCTACATATACCATTATTTTATCGTTTAAGGTAATTTTAAACTATTTCTTATGTTATGGAATACATTCAGGCCTAGTGAAAAAGCTACAATGAAATGATGAATATAAAATCCACCAGGTTTTATATTTCACTGCAGATCCCATGGTGGCTTTAAAATTTCTGCATAATCTTTTGAAGCCCCTATTTGGACAGTACAAATTCCTCAGAAGGTCCATTATAAAATCATTTAATGGTGTTCTTCGCTATTCTTATACATTCCATGCATGATGTAACAGAAGCAACAAGAACATCTCAGCTTGTGTTTAACAAGGGGCATAGTCAACTGGATTAAGAAAGGTGTTGCATGCTAACTTATTGAACTCTCAAATATACATGTCTATTTAGTAATAATGATGTTATCACTTGAGACTGGACAACTCAATGCATACTGTAAGATTAAATACATAATGTAATGTGTGTGGATGTGCCATGTGAGGTATGCACAGTTTTTCTTCAAACATTTTCCATAAAATTGAACAAAACCTCTTTAGATCTGTCTAATAACCAGTGCTGAATAGTTAATATTAAAGGCATGTTTATGTACCTTCCTAATTTTTTAAGTACATATTCAGCAACCAGCATTCTACCTGTGGTCGTCCTCAACATTTCAGTGAAAACAGCACCTTGCAAATGTTTTCAGGAAAGCACAACTATGTCAGGATGTGCTGGATTTACAGCTTGGTAGAGTCCTGCTCACTTGGACAGTCCAGGGAACAGAGCCTGGATCCCCATGGCTGTTTTGGTGCATCTCGCTGTCTACCCTCCTGATATGCTTCTGTGAAATGCGCCTGCATTGAAAAGATAAAATTTTTTTTTTTAAATGAAAATTTCCAGAGGATCAGCTACTGTTAATTAGGAGTGGGTTCTCTCTATAGTCATGCTTATCCTATTACTGCCTGCTGCACAGTTTGGGCTGAAACAACAGGATTATCAATTGTCTGATATAGATAATTAGCTAAATTGCACCAATGGTTTGCTGCATGTTCTATGTTTCAGTAGTGTAGGAGCTAATGTGTGGAGCTAATTCAGTTACAAAGAATTTCTTCTGGTCTAATAGATAAATGTATATTTAAGGAATTCTGAAGAAAATTACATATGCATCTAATAGGCCATAATAGTAACTTAGAATGTCTTCTAGTCTGCTGTGTGAACATGTACAGCAAGGTCATTTCTTACTGTATGTGTTGTGTAATCGGTTTAAAGAGCTCTTATTTTAAGCAGACATCTTGATTGGTTATATGAGCCCACACTTCTGTTAGACATTTTATTCAGTTTCTGAAATGCATTGTCTTTCCAAAGTTGTTGTGGTTCTTAGCATAACTATATATTTAGGCTCCTCCTTGTGAAATTATAGTTTAAATTCTGGGAAGTCTTTTCTATGCAGTGGTTGAATTTGAGCTTATTGAAAATTCCTAGTGTGCTCTGTTCTGTTTTACCTGCAATTACAATATGCACTAAAATGCAACTTTTGATAAGTTTCGAAGTGAGTTTTCCATTAGAGCTGAATAAGTATTGCAAAAGAATTTCCACAAATATTTGAATATTTCAGTAATTTAATTTTTTTACTCATCATATCACATTTTGTAATCACTTCCTGTAAACATTTTCTTTGAATCCTCAGCCAGCTTGAGGGCAATCAGTTTGTTCATGGGCACTGACAAAAGAGTCAAGTTATCTCAATTTAATTATGAATAAATCATACTACTGTTCCTGTGTGTGTTGCACAGGTTGTAGCCTATGTAGTATTATCACTTCTCTGTCGTGTTCTCTGTCTGCTGTTTAACCTTCCTGCAGGATTCTGCTGCAATAAAACAAAAGCACTTCTGTCCCTCCCAGATGGGGACCCAGATACAATCCCACCTCTGTTAACTGCTTGTTATGGAGCTGGGCCAACTCAGCTACATTTCTCTCTTTCCAGGGTATGCGGCCACATAGTTTTATTGAAAGTAGGGGGTTAGTTAGCAAGGAGAACAAAAGATCACTTTAGAGAAATGATTTTATAATTAGAAGTGTCCTATGTATATTTTTCTTCCCTACTCTTATGTGCCATCAAAAGCTAATTTGGATAGGATTCCCTGTCTCAGATACAGGAAAGGAACGGACCCAGTCTGCAGTATTCTGGCAAGTCCAGAATCCCTTGGGACTTGGTGTGGGCTTTGTCTTCCAAAGAATACACCCTCATTCTGTTTTTTTTAGTTTTTTATTGTTTTCATTTTTGGTTTGTTGTTTTTTTCATCATCTATACTCCAAGATAAGAGTTGATTGTCAAATCACCCCTTCTCCCCCAGAGTTTTAAGGGTACAACACAGAGAGGATGTTTTGCAAAGAACATCTATAGGCATGTAGGCCATCTTATGATGCATTGAGAATCCCCTCTTTAGATAAGTTGTGTAACTCAGGTGAATACAGACCATTTCACAGTGGAAGAACACAGTGGTATAACATAGTGCTCACAAAGGTATGGAATTTTATGAGATCTTAAAACTCATTCTGGGCAAAACCCATTTTCTGTGAAAAAAACTCATAATTTCCTAGAGTAGAAACTCAGCTAAGGCAAATGGAGATAGCTTTCCTGAAGGTCACTTCTCTTTAGGGAAGCTTATTTCCATATCCTATTTCAGACTGCAGCCATGTAGCAGAGGAATAATTGCAAAAAGAAAGATAAGACCCCTCCACAAACATATTTTATAAAAGAGGAAGAAATGGAGAAAATTACACATTTTTACTATCTGCCTACTAAAAAAAGAAAAAAACCTCATCAGCTTGTGCTAAAACTTTGCCACTGAAAATTTCTGTAGAAATAAGGAATGGAAAAATACAGAAGATGAAGCTGTTGGAAGCTAGTAGCATCTGAAAGCAGAGCTAATGGAAAGATCATTATGTAATTTTAATGGTTGTTATGAACAGGTTCTGTTTGCATTAGTAGGGAGTAAGGTAGGCATATGTCTTGCATATGTCTTACATATGTCTTACATAAGTAAGTGGGCAGTAAGGTAAGCTTGGGTCTTTGCAGCTTTGACTCGTAAGTGAACTATTGTACCTTTTTGACGCTTGCAGGAAGGACATTCTAGACTGGGGCACCTCAGTTGCAAACAAAAGTTGCTACATTCTGATGCAGGAGGCAACCAGTTAATGAACTGCAGCACAACACAATTTATCAACCTGGAAGCAGGATGCACATTGGATCTTCAAGCTGCTCTTTCTGATGGTCTTCTATAGCGAAGGAGAAATAGAATTCTAAATCTTGTAAAGCTAATGAATGCTGTCTCTGTCTCTGTCTCTGTCTCTCCACATACTGAAATAATTTTGCAATATTTATGCTGAGGGCACAGTTTAACAAAATTCAGAGGTGCCTTCTGAAGATCCCACAAGGCAGAACCTGTAAACATTTAAATAGGATTTCCAAGTTTGCCGAGACAGAACTGATGTGTGTGAAAGAACTGGAGCCCACACATTTCCTAACTTCCTTTGCAGGCAGAATATGGGGAAAATAGACCTTCCAGACTGTCTCTATTGGAAAATAAGGGCGGTTGCAGGAACTGTGGTGTTGTTCCATGATGCTGACCACACTAATATTCTCTATTTTTTAGTATATTCTGATTGCATTTGATTTACAGACTATCGGACAAATTCTCCAGTTTATCTACTTTAAGTTGCCATATTTATATTTGGAAAGGAATCATTATTCTGAAGCTTATGGAACAGAATCTCAATTTATGGCAGTAGAGCTGAATTATGAAGTACCCATGCAGCTACATTATCTCTACTGGATTGTTTCCCAACAGGGTTTGCTTACAAAAATAAAAGTAAAGGATGTGAACTCCCGCCGCTCAAGATATCTGAAGGGAGACAAGAGAGAAGAAGAAAGAGGGAATAATTAAAGAAAGATGTTTCAAACTATTAGGTATTAAAAATGTAATCTTTATAGTATATTTTATTTAGTCTAGAAAAAGAATGGGAAGCCGCTTCTGAACTTTCTCTCTTGAAGATAACTGAAGAATATGGCTTCCATTGCCCAAGTCACCTGAGTCTCCTTGCAGCGCTTTTAGAGACATGAGAACTAAATACAAAAAATAATCTCAGTAGTTCAAACAATTTTTGTCCTTTTGCATAAAAAAGGAACTGAAGTACTTTTATCCTTTAAATTAGGAGAAATTCCAACATAATCATGAATTCAGCAAAGATCTCTTTCAAGAATTGGTGAAGACTGTTTGGTATATCCTAGGTGAGGCTGAAGTGTGAGTTAGTCAGAACTATGAGGTGGATATGCCTAGAGTTTTTCCTTTCAGTGACGTCCCCAAAGAAGACCTAAGGATCTTAAAAGAAACAACAAATACATACTTTATTAGAAGATAAATTTAATATTTAATATTTTAATAGAAAAAAACCTCAAACTGGCAATGCAAGATAGTTCATAAACCCTGTTTATTTCTATTCTAGGTGTCTTCTGCCTGATCAGCTCAGTGGTTTTCTGGTTTATAGCTAACTTTGCACAGGTTGCTCCTGCCAAGCTTTTTTTGTTCAATGTTCTTCTTACCTGTTTCTTTGCTTATTTCTTGAAGTGATTGGATTCAGCCATGTTAATGCTATGATGTTAAGAATGCATTTGCCTGTTATATTCAAGGGAGCTTCTGTAACTTACTGTTTTCAGAGATGCATGAAATGGAGTAAAGCACCTCTTGTATGCTTTGGATTCAAAATTCTGCTGCAGCCTGCTCACTAGTTTAGCATCATCTTGCCTGTATTGTCAGCTGTTCAAGTAGGTATGCAAAAAATTGCTTTAACTACACAAATATTTTATAGCTTTCTAAATGGTCTCCCCTCCCAGCTTTTTACCTCTTTTTATATTCTTTGAATGCAACTATTTCTGTTCTAAAATACAGGATAAAGGAAAATAGTCCAGACAAGGGAATTTGTCAGAGTTGCATTCCACAGTCCTTCAATATTTCATTGCTAGTGTTATTGTCAATTTTGAGGCTGGAGTTTGTGTTCAGTAATAGAATCTCCTGGAATTGCTTCGATATTTCCTTCATATTTCAATTAAAAAATTAAGCATCTCTGCTCTCTTCATCTATCTCTTATGATATTCTCCAAAGATATGGGATATAAAAATGATAGCATCTTGTAATATTCAATTGCAGTGCAAACCATTTTGCTGTGTTCTAATGTTTGCTAAATGTATTCAGTGTTTGAATCAATATTGAGATTTGCTATGTACAGCTGTGGTCAAATCTATGATAAATTAACTTTTCATCAGTGTTATTAAATATAGTGCTCATAGACTATATATTAACAAGATGCCATCCTGGAGGAATTCATATGAAATTGGATCATACTTGCGTAAAGAATTCCTGTAGTTTCTTCAGATTCTAACAAATTACATTTAGGATTCCTCTTTTTTCCTCTCCCCTTCTCCCTGCCACCTCCTCCATAACTTTTTTCCTCTCCCCTCCTTCTCTGTTGATATACTTATTATTTTCTGAATGAGTGCCAGCACCATAACAGACTTTTCAAAGACTCTCATCGTAGCAGACATTTTGAGCTGTGGCTTTGACAGATTGCACATTTTGAAAGTGTGATACTGTAGCAAGCTTTTTAGTAAATTTGGCAGACTACATACTGTCTTGAAATCCACTGATGAAAAGTGAAAAAGCTATTAGATGTAGGTTGGCAGGATACATGTGACCTGCTGACAGGCTGTGCACATATTTTATTTGATTCTAGGAGTGAGGAATCCAATTCTCAGGGGTTTATGAAGTATTGCAGTAAATGTCACTTACAGAATGCAAAAAAAAGGCAGTCTTGAAAGAATTAGATTGTAGGAGATGACTTTAGAAAAAGAATTGTAAAAGTCTTTGTCTTACATATAGGGGTTTTACTGAAATTATGATTGGTAGAGAATAGATAGGAACTGTGATAGTAGTGTATGTAATACTGCTAAAGAGCTGATTTAAGTCTCTCCCCTTGCAAGAGGAAGAATTTGCAAGTAGAGGAAACCTTTTCATTTTCCAGTGCTCAAAATACAGGCTTACAGTGGTGATCTTGCCTAGGCTGGGACACTCACCTTGGAATGATTTTTCTGTGGGAAAGAGCTCAGCTTCCAAAACTAGAGGGGTTTTACAACAGTTTGCTTGCAGACAGAAGGCTGTTCCCAGGAATTTCCTTTGTGGCTTTCAAATCTGTTATTTTGCTTGCTGGTTCCTCACAAGGTGCATCTGTTACGCAGAGTCTTGTATCAGGAGGTATGAAAGCTAATATTCAGTGAATTTGGGTACAAGAAGCACCCTGTGTGTCAGTGGCTAACCTGTAATATCATGAGTTTAAGTTAAATCCTCAGGCCCTGATGCTGCCCAAAGGGGTGGCAGGACCCTCCTCTCTATCCTTGATTACATTTTTTCACCTCTCCTTTGTGCTGGCATTGGCTTTTGGAGCCCTGTGGCTATTTGAATCAAATTGCTGATCTAACTGAAAACTAACCATAGTGTGCACACACAAAAAAAGAGTTAGTTCACAGCTGGATCAGGAAGCTCGATGGGCCCATGGGTACCAGTATTGATGCAAAGAGGAGAGGAAACATCCTATTAGGGCAGGTAAAGGGCAGGACTACACTTTTTGGTAGCAACTTCACCTTGCATTTTTTTAATTCAGTGAAGACTAATGTACTCTGCAGAGAAAGAAATGGCGTACCTGTTTCGCTCCAAGGCTGTGGCTAGACTTAGGCTGGTATTCAAAACATTGCATGTAAAGCTGGATGCATCTACATTGCACCTCATTGCAGTGTAAGTGAATCTTAGCAGCTGCTTTTCTACTCCCCTAATAAAATTCCTGCATTAGATAATAAAAGGGGAATATTAAAACAGATCTTACCGAAACACATAAAAGTGGCTATGAGATTTTCTATCTTTTGTGGAAGTGTACTTCATCATAAGTTCATGCTCATTTCTACTTCTCATGAGTGGTGGGGGGTACTACTTGTGAGTTTGGGAATTTCACAACTTTTGTGTTGTAAAAAGAATTTGATGTTCCAACTTTTTTAATAATAAATATTCCCCTGGAACACATGTAACCTTCACACTGATTGTATTAAGGTTATGTTGCATTAGTGCAGAAACATATACAAAAAAATTACATATTACTTTTTTGATTAGCTTTTGCACAAGCAGGCCAAAACAGATATATTTTTCATGTCCATTCCTTTCCTCATCCTTTTAGGGCTATTAAACTAGAGAGAGAAAAGGTAAGGAATTTAAAAGGTGAAACGAAGTCTCTTTAATAATGGAAAAGAATATTAAAATTAATAAAAATAACAAAACTACTGAGTTTGCCCTCTGTAGCTTTCCTTTTTAATAGCTGAAACTGATCTTTACTTCTAATGCTTACTTTTTTGTCACAAAATATGAAATACTAAAAGGATTTCTCAGAGAAGAAGAAATAGTGTATAGGGATTATGATCCATACTGAATTCTCTAAGTTAAAGCCTTGGGTTCTTCCATTTTAGACTTCAACCTATTCTGTTTTAGAAAGACCAACTCTGGTGTTGGAGACCGAGTAACTTGTCACAGGAGATGGCAGAGAGATGTGCCCTGCGGGATTGGAAGGTATTTATAGTTTCTGTGTGTGGGATAGAAGGTAGAGGAGGGAAGTGACAGGCTTGTAATTATGCTTATAAGAAAATTACTACTGATTTTTGCATATCAGACATGCCGGTATGCAGTGTGGATCTGTCCTATAAGGCAGTTTTACGTATCAGCCAGAAATCCTAGAAAAGGATTGCACAGTTTGTAGCCTGCTGAGCAATTTGCTTGGCCCATTGAGGAGGTAAGTTTGGGAGAAAAAGAGGTCAAACAGAAAGGTGCTCAGATGGTCCAGCCAGTCACTGACACGTCACGTCACTTTGCCGGTGTAAACGTTCCCCCTGGCTTCACTCCAGCCCATGTCTGAAAGTGTCTGACAAGCATGGGTTCGGCAGCCTGGTGCTGATGTCTGAAGACACTAGGGAAGGAGAAGAAAAATAGATGATACTGCCATACAGAGGATGTGGGCAGGGAGTTAGAAGCTGGGAAATAAAGGTGAGGAGATAGTGTTATGAGGGCAGTTAGAGACACTGGGGTAAAATAAAAAGGGTATGTGTGGAAGGGTGGAGAAGAAGCATTTGGGTTTTGGCCCCCTTGCCTTTGAAATGTAGCAATCTCTGAGCTGCAGATAGCTGTGCCATGGTTGCAGAGATGCTAAAACTGCCATATTCATAAAGTGTGGTCTGACAGGTTAAATGAGAATATATAATCAACTATAAAAATTGAGATAGTATTTTTTTATGATTTGTGATATAAACTGCTCTGTAGGTGAAATTAAGACAGTATTTTATATGTTTGCTATAAATACCATGGCAAAGTATTTCTCTCTGAACTTTCAGGATAGACTGTTGTGGAGGGCAGCATATCAGACAAAATGCAGCATTTTTTGGTTTGCTCCAGTATGCAAGTTCCCATTTTAAGTATTAGTTTAGAATAATGTTCCATCCATCAATCACAGCTTCCAAGTCTTCATACTTTCCTTTGTTGTCATCTCCAGTCTTGAACTAGCATGTTCCAAATATGTGTCAGTTTTTTAATTGGTGTAGCCAGAATGGCATCCAACCTTTTGCAGTTTTAGTGTACTTTTTCTGAACTGACATCTGATCTGTCAAATTCACACCTCTTGAAAATGTGAAGATGTAGGCAACAGGATTAGTATAAGAATTATGTAATTGTGAGAGAAAACGGTAAAAGATTTTCAGTAAAATCTTTTTTTAACACCATATATAAGAATACTATCATTTCATCATGTGCATTAAATTTCTGTATTTTTTTTAAAAGAAAAAGCAGTTCCCACAATTCAAATTATTCTCTAAACAAAAATACATAAAATCATCATCCTTAGACCAGAATCACTATCTTCAGGGAAAACATAATTCCATTTATTGCAACTCCTTGCTTGCAAGGAACAAGATAATTTTGAACAGCAAGGGCTGAGCCTTGACTTCCAAAAGAGAAAAAAAGAAAATACTCTACAGATTTCAGAACAGTGGTCCTCTTTGCTTTTTTGTTTTTGACTTTTGTTTTCATTTTGAATACACACTTCAATGTGTTTTACTGAGCTATGAAACTAATTTCTTCAGTTCACTGGGGAGGAATTGACATTTTTGCAGATGCTTGTGATCTAGCTATTTAGTTAAAGAAAGAAGACTTGAAAATGCCTTGGTCGTCACATGCATTTGCATTAAAAATCAAATGTACAGTATCTTTGGACTAATCGCTTTTGCACTTGTCTGACAGATACAGAAGCACCTGTACAGAAAGACAGACAGCACTAATATGCGTTAGGGACTGAGATGAGAGCAGGCACACAGGGACTTGAACACACAAGTGACTGAAGTCTAAAGTTGCCATGCAGACTGTTCATTTGCTCTCATACCACTGCTCCCCATCCAGACTCTATGGCATCTCAGAGGCAGGCAGAGAAGTGCGTAAACTGTGCATAAATCCTTGGAAGGGCTTCATTTGTTAAGCATGTGCACTGAGGATGCAGCTCATAATAAAGAAACACTAACCATCTCTTGTGAGTGAGAGCAGTGATCGCAGCACTTGGAAAGCAGAAGACCTAGGTTTGAATTTATAGATTTTGTGAAAGGCAACCCACAGGAAATCAAAACCCACTTCACAAGAGTGCCAGGACCACCAGGGCTGTAAGCAAGACTGAACTGCAAAGGTGAATAATTTCATCTGTGTCATTACCAGTCCTCTGTGTGAAAAGGAGCACAGAAATGCCAGGGACATCACAGAAAAGCAGGTGGGAACCTAAGTGTGGACACCGCTGTGGACATTACTCCAGGAGGAGGGTGTTTCCTGGGGCTGCTGAGGTGTTTTGTGTTAAGGACTCATTGGAAAGAGTGCATCATGGGCACTGGAAAGCAGGATCAGACCCCAGAACCACAAATCCACAAGGAATGGTTTCATTTTCATATGGGTATAAAAATGCAACTTGAAGCATTTCTTTCCTCATTTACTTAATTCTTGTCCTGATCAGAAGCCCTCTGAAGCTGATGAGCTTTTCCATTGGTTTTGATAGTGTGGGCTCAGGCTGTAAATTTAAAATTTGACAGTGTCTCTGTTAGAGAATTATTGCATTACATTTCAAACAATGTTTACCACTGATGATATGAGTTGTCATGTTGATTACAAAAAGAAGCTCTGCAGGGAGTTGCTAATAGTAGCTCTAATAAAGCGTCAGGCCATAAAAGACCAGAAGGACTCTATATAAATTATAGTTGTGCTTTAATTTACAATTGTTGTCTTACAAATGTTCTCTGAGGGGTCTTTTCAAACTAAGTCATCCATACAGCTGTTCTTAAAGGGGCTCAATGGCAGAATGAAACATTGCCTTTTACCTGCAGACAGTAAAAATACTCAAATAATTTTCTTTTTATAGCAAAGTGCAAAATTAAATATTTGAAATATGAAACAAGACATTTAGAAACCAAGAATTTTTAGGGACTGAGAGTCTAATTCTTTTTCTCAAAAAAACATGATCTCTTCCTTTATCGCATCTGAGAGCAATACCATATTAACCCCAGGCAGCATGAACCATAAAGTTAAAGTGACAGGACTATGTTCCTCAAGGGAGGAAGTTAAGATGAGTCTTCTATTTGCATCAAAGATCAAAGCACGATGTGGGGTGGATGCTGACTGAATGTACAAAATTCAAAGGACATTTAAGGCTAATAGCTCTAATTAGTAGTTTACCAGACTGCTTTAATGGCAAAATAGGAATTTCATACAACTTAAAGAAGGGAACCTCTGTGGCTTAAACTAAATTAAAAAATAAATTCAGCCAAAAACCTACCTGATAAAACAGCCTTTCTTTTTCTTTCTGTTATGGATTAAGCTTAAAAGCAGCATTTTATGTCAATTTGTAACACCTCTGGCCCTTCAAAACAATAAGAGTGACTTAACACTATGAAAGTATTTTTCAGTCGATGGCAAGGAACCATATGCATTATCGGATAACTGCTATTTTTTCATTAATTAAATCCTCCCACTTTCTGCATGGCAGAGATGGGCAAATCAAATTCTGCCCAGAGCTCATGAATAAGGGTCCTACTCCCCAGTGCTGAGCCCTGGGACTGCTTGCCGCAGTCTGTTGGCTCGATTCCTCCCCTTCCCTCCATGCACTAGGACGGTAAACCGAGAGATATTAATATTTAGACTGCAATCAGGAGATCATGCTGTTTTAAAACATCCCATTATCATATTTATTTCTTCTTGTCTTTCTTTCCTGTGGTGAATTAAACTATCTGCTGTTTTATATAATTTCTTACATAAAGCCTCTGTTTTAGAGGTTCTACAACTAGAAGTAAAACACTTAAAAAGCACGCACTCTAGAATGAATAAAACGACCATTTGTTCACATCAGTTGCTTATGCAATTTAAAATACTGCACATTGAAACTAAGGCTATTTAATACTCTGTGGATTTTCGCAGAAGATTGACCCAAAGCTGTATTATATATTTTCTTGTAATTGTAATACATAAAGAAAAAATGAGCCTTCAATGACCTCTTTGTTTTTGTTGCAATTTAAAATTTGTCTTCTAAAATACAAAAACCATTTGGCTTAGAGAAATGAGACAAAAAGGACTTAGTCATGAGCTTAGTCTAAGCACTGTAACACAATAAATCTATAAACTTATTAATGTCTTTCTCTATTGGCTAACGTCTATTTTGCCTTTCTCTATCTGTTGGTTTTCCTAACCTCTGAGCTCAAGCCAGGTAATACTATGGGGAGGGATAGATATGTCTATATAGGCAACTTGATAGCAGATGGTACCAGAGATGTTAAGTGAGTATGTGTGTCAAAAGAGAAACCAGAAATAAAATAAAAGGAAAAAGAGCATGGCTCTTGAGTTGTCATAGCAGGCTTGGCAGAACTGTGCTGCTTAGGCATTTTGAAGGTGGGCAGCTGGGGCTACCCACGCCATGAGTTGTGATTTTTGGTCTGGAAGGTTTCCCTAATGCTTCTTGAAAGAAATGAGAAGAAATTTTGCGTATCAGTTCAGTGAAAACAATGTAGATTTGTTTAATTTTCCCTGTAGAAACATTGTGTCCATGGTAAAAGATGGAACTCAAGTGCAGTAGCAGCAGTATAACAGCCTCTTCCTGATCCGAATACCCAATAAAGCAGTTACTCTGGGAGACACGGGATGTCCAGCAGAGCAGTTATTATTTGTAGCCATTTCTCTACCTTTCTGTAACAGGCTACCTCCATGTCTGAACCTAGTCCATGTGACATTTTGGAGCTGGTTTTGAGGCTTGTGCTTCACTGGAGTCTCGATTTTCTTATTAACAATGAAAATATGACCTCAGCAAATAATAATTTTCGTATCTCACTTGCTCACCTCATTAAAAGCTGTACAGATATTGGAACATTGCTGTTATGGGAGATCTGAAGGTGTGCATTAATCTTTTAATTAATAATTTAAAAGAAAAATGATTCCCTTTGTGCATATGAGCTTATTCTTAACAGGGTGATCAAAATGAAATGCAAGGGACAAAAAAGCAGGTCTGAAATAGCTGGCACAGCATGTTATACCTGTGCTTGGAATTCAGACACTTTCTGTATGCAATTAAAATTCACTATATCTTTGTCCAAGAGCTTATTTAGGAAGTCTGACATAGAGAAATTGAGTGATTTGACTTACCATAGTTTTATGCATATAGTAATCTTGGAAAGGTTTCCATTAGATTAATTCGAGTGTTCAGAATTAACAACGGGTTTGCCTTTAATTTCCAAGTACAGTAGCAATAATACAATGTAATATATTTTTAAAGCAAGTCTAAGTGTTTCTTACCAATTCAATTCAACTCAATGAATTCTTAAAATATGACGTTAAATATTGCATTTATAAGCAAACCAGAAAAGAAAATATTGTTGTAAATCTTGTGAACAATGCCTCACTGTTCATTTGTTTAATGTGACGTGTTTCCAGTTTTCTTACAAATCATCAGCTTCTTGCTGTACATTATCTTGGATTTCTAAACTCGGTTATTATTTAGGAATGAACCAGTCCCTCATTGCCCTGAGTGAAGGGTGCATTTTTTCCTTTTATCTTTTTGAGGTGACTTTATTAGCTTTGTCTTCGGATGCAGGTGAGGTAGGAGGGGAGAGAGAGGGAAGGAGAGTAGGCAATATTAGCCAGCCTGTAAATATCTAGGCCACAAATACCTTGGTACATTAATACAAGTTAACTGGTTGGTAGATTTTAGGGAGGGCCAGTAGTTAATTTCTCCTGGTGAATACATATTAAGGCACCTGGCCATGGAAGTCAAGATGGTGATGCTTCTCTTAACACTGAGTACATTTATTCACGTAAAATACAAATATCTATGTTCAAAGCCACTTAAATGAGCTACATTAAGCATGCCTACTGAAGGTACCTGCCATGACTTTTTAGGCCAAGAATGTGGCTGTGACTGTCCACAGCTGCCAGATGGTTGCTTGCTAGATTAAGAGATGAGAGTTAAATTCATAGCTGTGACATAGGGAAGCATCAGGATGACACCATGGTCCCTTTCCCTTTTTCCTGTCTTTCTCCTTACCCTTCCATCCCCAAACTACAAACTGTTTATATTTAGAAAACAGACATAATAATGAGGATCTGTCCTAGCACAGGAAACATGGCCCCAAATCCACTAGGGCCTCGGTCATTATTTTTAGAAAAGTGCTGTGACTGTTTCCATTTTGAAAACACTTATAACTAAGAACTGGCCTCTGTGTGAAGTAGAAGAGCCCTGCTGATATTGGATTGATGCTCTCCGTAGGAATGTGAGCTGCAGAGTTTTGGCCACAAAACCAGCAGCCATTACAGGCTTTTTTTTTTTTTTTTTTTTTTGTCTCAAGAGGCTAGTTGCTAAATTAACAGCTGTGATTTGTATTCAGAGTTGAGATAGAAGAATATCTACTAACTTTGAACATAACTGCTTAATGTTGCTGAGCAAGGCTAAGTTGGAGGTGTTTGTAGCAGAGCAGAATGACGGTTCTGCAGTAGAGCGAGAGAAGATCACTTGTACCAATTAGGCACTGCTTCTTTACCCAGAAGAAGAATGTTGAGTGTATTGATTTATTCCTATTTTTGGGGTACAAGGAATGAAAACCATACCTTATGCATTCAGTGACCTATGCCTGAACTGAATAGACAGGAGAAAACTGTAACAAATGGAAGAACAAAGCATTCTGCCAAGGATTCAGTTCAAAAAAGGAATTGAAATATCTTTTTTTCACCAGAAGAAAGTGTTTGAACACTTAATGATATTAGTTTTGATTCTGTAGAAGATTTATCTTACAAAGAGCCAAGAGTTTAGTTTGCTGTTGACTACTTTTGGCTTTGTTGACTTCTGAGAGACAAATAGGCAAAAAGAGGAACTGAATCTGTTTAAAAAGTTAAATCAATTTAAATTGCTAGCATGGATACTAGTCTTCTCAAAAGTGGATTTATAGCTCTTCTTTAAAAGGGAAAGATGAGAAATTCTTAAAAACATAAAGATGTAGACTTGAATTAGTATAATCATTAGGATCTTTCACTACCTGTATTATTAGAAGTGAACCCAGCACTTCTGACTGTCGTTCATTTGATCCTAACCTCTATACTCACAGTCTTATGTTCATAAACACATTTAAATGATGTGAGCAGTTGAAAGGATGTCCAAGCCTATGTTATTTTAGATTTAGGGGTGTTCTATGTTATATAATGGAAGGTCATGGAAGTTAAGTGGGAAAACTCCATTTCTATGTTTTGTTCACAAATTGAATTGAGTAATAACATGAAATCCATATTCAAATTGATTCCGCTGATTTTGAAAAAGTTTTCAGATTATACACAGAAGACACTGAAAATAAGGCTCTCGCATACAAGAACGCATGTGGCCTTAGCCCAATCTACACGTGGAAATGGATCTCTTCTCCGAGTGATTCATGAAATGGAGGTGAACAGTGGAGGAAAGTACCACGACAAGAGTTCTTCGCTGGCCCTTTCAAAGTGTAGTATATGGATGTGCTTTTATTGCTCCCCAGAGATTTGTAAGCACGTGCCAGAAATAAACAGCTGACCTAACGAAGAGAATTCTCCCCTGTGCATCTGTTTGAGTTATAGGTTTATGGCAGTAACGAGCTGTGGAAATCAATCTTTTGTAATCTCTGCCCTTTATGCTTTACTCAGAGGGCTGCTTTCACATCTATAAATAATCCATTTGTGGACCTCTTTGAAGATAAAAGAGTCTGGCATGCAAGAAAAGCTTTGCCATGCTCTCCAATTACTTATCCAAAAATGAATGTGCAAAACCTGCAGTGTTTTGGGTTCAATTTATTGATTTAGATGTTCTTCCCTACAAAATCCTGTTAATGCAGATTGCATTTTCAAGACAGGACTTACAGTACAGGCAAGACTTAAAATTTATTTTGCCTATAAAATTCTAACAGAATAAACCTGTCCAATTCTATCTTGTAAGCAAGGACCCAGTGAATAGAGGCAACACAAAGGAAATATAACAACTTGTAAGTACAGCTGTTTATGTGCATGTTCCATATTTCCTCAAAGCTGTGCAAGGAAAGAAGGAAGGGTGGAAACATTGTTTGTTATAATTCTTATATCATTCTTAAGATTTTATATAGCTCATTTTTTCATCTTTGACCTTATTAACTAGAAACCGTGTATTGGGGGAGGAGGAATAACACGGATCCCTTCCCAGAATCACTTATATTGTATGATTAATTCATTATCTTTTTTGCATTAACAGCACATTCATTTATTTTTGAAAACTGTTCTTCATTTGCTCCATTGTGCTCCCTCCTCCTTGTGCCCCAGTGGCGAAATCCCTTTCCCTAACAAGTTGTCTGTTCAGTGAAAAAACCCCCCGGTAGGAGATCAACAGGTTCCACAGCTGGGACCGCTTGTCCCTTGCTGCTTTAGCCCTGTTCTCTTGGGAGAACAGTTGTTTTCCATATGTAGCTCAGCAACAAGCTATGGATGGAGGATTTTCTTTATGACTTAGCTCCCCCTTATTGTCCCTTATCTTTAGGGACAAGGGTGCCCTACACTCGGGCCCCCATGTCTTTGCAGCAATCCACAGAAAACTGAAGAGCCCTCTAACTACATATGGAGTGAGGAGGGGTGGGAAGAATATTACACTCCCATAATTACAGCTTGTCCTTTGAGTGTGGTGAAAGGCAGGAAAGTCTCTATCTTCCATTCTCATTGCCAATTGAATTGACCTCTTGATAAATCTGTGTTTTCCCTTGTGTTGTTTTCACTATTCTGTGCATGCTGGATCTCTGTGGAGATAGAATTTGTCATTTTATTGAGGTGATAGAGAATTCCAATGATGCAGAAATCCAACTCATTTCTCTATCATTTCCCTTGTGACTCTCCGCTTACTTTGTCTATCCTTACAAGGTCTTGTGTTATCATTTCCTGACTTACGATCACTTAGGAAAGTATCCTGAAAGCTATGTTAATACAGTTCTTATGATTTTTACTATATGCCACTTCTGTGAGGTATGAGCTTGCATTAGGAAAAAANAAAAAAAAAAAAAAAAAAAGCACAACAAACCAGACAGTGGAGCTGTGAAATGCTCTGCCAGTGGGTAAGGGCTGGAAATCCCAGGTAGCAGAAGGTCGATGACTTCTGTGAATTACAGCAGAGATGAGAAGAGGCCAAATCCAAGATGCAAATGGTGCTGTAAGGGCCCTCCTAGTGTTTTTGTCTTGATTCCTATCTGGTCTTTTGTTGCTCTTGACACAATTAAGATCAGCATTGTTAATTCAATAGGTATCCTCAAGTTTCACTGAGTTTTGAGGTGGGGGAGAGGTTCATTTTTGGAGAATCTTTTAGAAATGAAGTGCTTAGTGTAGCAACAAGGATGGAAGGTGTTTTACTGGAAAAGAAAGAAGGGTGCCATTATGGCTTACACGGTGGAAAAGATTATGTAGAAAAGAGTTAAGTACATCACTGACTGCAGTGAAGATCCAAATTATTCAGGATGATGAAACAGCTTAAACTACACTGCGCTCTGTAAAAGTGTATTGAAAGAATACACTTGTTTCTATTATCCTAAATCCTAATGAGAGCTCCATAGAAGTAATTGTATTTGCCATTGCTAAGATGGCAGCAGCACTATCGCCCTGGATAACTATTGTGTTTAGCTAACGTTGTGTTGTGATTACCATCTTGCGAGGGTGGTCTTTACCCACAGCATGCTTCACAGCAGGCAGCTCCAGCCAAGTCTGATTTCAACTTTCATTCCAGTTGGGTTCCTGCCCCTCTTTAACCTTGTCAAAGCCAAACCAGGGTGCCTGACATACTGCACGGGTGGTTGCCTTACGGAGACGAATACCACAGAAGCATTCCAGACTCGGACAGAGCATTCCAGTTTGAGATCGAAAAAACCAAACACCTCCCACCTCCTCACCCCCTCCCCCCCCAGCTTGCCGAAGTTCAAAGAAAAATTTAGAAGATATCATTTAAAAATGCTTGCTTTATTCCCTTGTCTTTGATGGGCTTGTTCCTTTTAACGTGCTCAGGACGTGAGAATGGCTGCTGGTCACATGCCTAACCTGCAGCAAACACTGATGTGGTGAGCTACCTAACAGCAGTGAAGCAAACATCAGGGTCCTCCAAACAAAATACGACTTGGATCTGCTTGAGCAAGTGAGACAGCAATTGAACAGCTGAGAGAAACTGGATCATGCAGAAGGCATTTACAACAGAAATAGTCTCCACACCTTCCTTTGGTACAGTGAAATGAAGGAGGGAGAGAGCTAACACTGTAAGCAGCTCCAGACTTAAGTACATGCAAGTCTACATGTGTATAAGCTGGAAACAGATAAGCTGCCAAATAACCATGAAAAAATGAACTGTCTTTGGGAGCCACAGAAAGCCTTCATAAAACTCCTCCTCCTGATTAAGTGGCTCATTCTTCCTTGCTAATTATGGGTGGGTGTATCAGGTTCGCTAACTCCTGGGCTGTTTAAGTATCAGACCTCGCTGAGCTGTTGGGCTTAGTGGTTCTGCTAGTTGTAGCTCTGTGCAAAGCTAATGGGAGGTTTCCTCTTAACCTGAGAAGAACTGGTACTTCCTGTCTAGTTTTCAGCTACAAGGGGTGTTACTGATATATTAGGATAAGCTTCAGATAAACGGTACTTTTAAGAATTTGATGTTGATTTATAACTGAAATTCCCAAACCCTTCTGAAGTTCATTTAGCTTTTGCCTTAACCTTGCTGAATATTTAGTGTAGTTACTGGTTTTAATGGCATACATATCTGAAATAGCCGTTTAGAGACTTTATTCTCAAGAGCCCATGTAATACCCAATAATACAATAACATCTGGACACAGAAGAAAACTGTAAAGACTTTAGACAAACACATCTTGCTTTACTATTGACTTAATGAAGAGAGACATACTGAACTTAGTGTTCTTAAAAGAATGTATTGGACTGCAAATAGAAATGCAAAATGGAGAAATTCAGGCAGTTAATTTCCATACCACATTATGAGATTAGAAATATACTGATCTGAATAGGAACTGTAAAAATGCATAATGTCTTTTGACAGAGATCATAAATCATGGGCTTTTCAAGGTTATTAAAACAAATTCCACCCACATCTGTAGAGCTGTTTTTAAAATACTTGTGTTAGCTAATGGCTTGTGTTATGTTTTAAAAAATATGGTCTCCTTTCCCAAGTTATTCATATGAACTGAAATAACTTAATTCCATACTCAAACCTATAAAGAAACCCACAATTCTCTTATACGGCGGTGCTATGTTTATTGATACGTGAAGTATAATGCTTTTAAAATCTGAAATGCTGAAGATAAAACCTTTGCATGCAATGACATTGTGACATTATCAAAAAGGCAGTAAAACAGAGATTGGACACCCCCGCCCCCAAAGTATTTATGGTTATTTTTTTCTCTGGAATTAATAATGTTCACCTTTTTTATTTCATTTTTGTCAATATTCAAAAACAATTTCAGATAAATATCATGGAAAGATTACATAAAAAGTTCTTGCTCTAATAATTATATTTCTTCAGAATCTTACATTGAATAACACTTTCACTTGAAGACAATTAGTTAAGTACTGCTCAGCATTAATGAAGGTATCAGCATTTTCTCCAATGATTGCATAGAACATATTGCATCAGTAAGACTGTTCACCTGAGAGAAAGGCTTGCAGTGTTTAATTTCTTCAGGAAACTGCAAAGACGTTTGCGTATCCTGAATGCCTGCTGAAAGCTTCTACAATGTTCTTTTTTTTTTTTCTTAAAGAAGAATTTAAAAAAGTGTTTATGTGGGTTATTGAAAAAGAGAGAAACGTTTTAAAATGGGTTTCTGAACTTCAGGAGTTCATATCTGAAATCATAAAGACTTCATTTTAAAATGAAGTTTTGGTAAAAAATCAAGAATAAAACTCCTATTTTTAGGGGAAAAAGAAAAGAAAGGAATGATTCAGCTGTGAATATCTATATGGATAAGATGGTGTTCACAAACTTCGATCTTCTCTTCGAAATGCCAAAGCACTTTGCAAAAGCTAGTATAACAAAATCTTGCAACTAAACGTCTAAAAACTTTATAGAAAAAGCAGAGAGTAGCAGAGGAAGACACTGATTTTTTTGGTGTTATACATAAAGTTATGGCAGAGTAATGAAAATAACCAAAATTATTCATTTCTTGTCCTTGGATTTTAGGCATGGAACCACACTTCTCTGATATGATTGAAGTTTGAGGTGAGCGAGACTGAACCGTCTGAGTGGTGAGTGGCAGACAGAATGAAGAAAAGTAAACGTTGTCTCTTTTTCAAGAGAATGATGTCTCACACTTTGGGGAAAATTGGGATTGGAAAGCTGTATTTTGAGGTCAGAGTAGACTTTCTCCCCCAAGAACCTCTCTATTCTGTGTGCATGTGTGTGTGTGGAGGACTGAGTCCCAGCAACTGGAGTGGGACCGCAGGTCACAGGGCCCGTGCATCTGCAGTGCCAGCAACCAGAGGGAGTGAGGGTATGCAAGTGAGTGTGCGATCGCTAGCGAACATCAAGCTGGACTAGCTGGTGGGTATGTGAAGTGACCTGGGAGCCAGATGTGTTTGTGTGATTGTGTCTCTAAGGGAGAGACCAGAGGGTGTTTGGCAACTTGGGGGGACCAGGGAGTCCTGGCTGAGTGCTGGAGGGACTGTAGGGTCCAGGGAGGTCAACTGGGAGATGTGCTTGTGTGTGTGTGTGTGTGTCTAGGGATGAGGCACCTGGAAGAGCGGAGATCCAGGACCAGCTACAGGATGGACTGCATGTCCAAGGCAGCTACTGGAGGCATCCACTCTGTACATATGGATATATACGTCCCACTAGTGGACCTTCCCCCTGATTAGCTAGAGTGGAGCAGGGTTAGGCCGGTGGTATTTTTTGTGTTTGTCTGAGTGCTGAGTGTGCCTGTCCATGTTGATCTGTATGTATATAAATGTTGTGTGTGTGCATTTGTATGTGTGCCCACTGGAATACATGCTCAGTCTTGCTACTGGTTGGACCTGGGGACATGGAGCTGTGGTAGCCTCGCCCCAATGTGCTACCGGGTTCAGCCTCCTTACCTAACAACCTTCATTACATATATGATTGTTTAAATTGTCTCCACCATCCTTTGCCACCAGTTCAGGCTTCCATTGTCTTTTTAGCAACTTTTTTAGCAACTAGTTCATAAAAACCTGCACTGATACCTAAATACATATTGCACAGATCTGTCTAGTTTTGAATACCAATGTGCCTCAGGTGGAACCCTCCATTTTTTCATGTCAAAAGATAAAATTGTTTGAATGTCATACAGTGGCTGGAGCTCCCAAGAAAATGCTTTCAGTTAGGCTGGGGCCTATCCTGTTGGCCTGGGTCAGGTTAGTACCCCAAATAGCTCCTGGTAGAGCAAGCAACAAGAACTGCAAGGTTTGAGAGTCAACACCTGAACTCCCCAACCCAAATGACCTCCCCTGCTTCAGGGTGGGTAAGTGCTGTTGGTAGGTACTGCTGCCTGGTATTCTCTTTTACCTGTTCTCTCCAGACTGGTGCGCTGTGTCTGTCTGTAGTATTGTTTAGTGCATATTTAAGATCTTTCTGAGCTTAGGGAGAGATTTTTTTTCATATTAATGGATAAAATAATTCTCATCTTTTTGGTACTTAGAAATGAAAGGGATGCTCTGGGTCCTTAAGTCTATTCTAGGTGTGGTTGACACTTATGTATCATAAAACAATACAGACTTAAAAAAAAGACCTGTTAGTAAAATATATAGTGTGAGAATTCACTGGTAGATATTTTAGTATTCAGAAAGCTTCTACTGTTTAGCAGTCACTGCATATACATTATATGAATTCTTCAGGGAGACTTCTGAAAGAGTTAAAGACCTGAGGAAATGGAGTTTTAGGGGTTTTGTAACACTAACCTTGACTTCAGTGCAGCATGAATGTTGTTTAATTTATTATATTATTGTCCCTATGAAACCTAATATATCCTGTTTTTCTCAGTTTTTTTAATACCCCTGATTGTATTTAATCCAGACTCTTGATAACTGAAATATTCTTAGGATTTTAAAATTACATTGAAATAAAAATATAGATTGTTTGTGGGGAGAGAGTTTGCTTGGATATTCTGTGATTGTAGTTTACAACTTCTCTATCTCTAAAGCTGATTTTAATATTTTTCATTAAATCTAGTATATTCTTTCTTCCCTAGAGTCCTGCCTCTTCATTATAACCATTTCCATCAATGACAAGATCAGAGAGCATTTTTAATGTTAAATAGGATAGAAGGGTAGAAATTAGTACTTAAAGGGTGAAACCATTAGTATTTCTGAGTGCTTCTATGTATTCATCACTGCCTGATACAGATCAGTATTAATAATGGGAGCAGCCAGACATAATCCATCTGCTGGATATTCCTTTCTCTCTATGCACTGACTGCCTTGTCTTCTTTCTCAGACACTGCCTGCTCCAGTCTCCAGACAGGAAATCCAGACATGGCCATTCATCAATGCTGCTATAATCTGTCTGATTTTATTAGCTTTTGAATTTTATCACCAGAATGAAAAGGAAGGGGAGGGGGAAGAGAACCCAGCAGTATCATTCTCCCATACCTATGCATTCTCCTCAGTGTGGCACATTGGGACCAGACAAAAATTAAAGTGTAAAGGTTCCTGGCAAATCCACCCCCCCCCCCGCTCCCCCAAATCTTTTATTTTTAAAAGCTTGATTTATTTTATTTTATTTCTTCTTCAACAAATATATAGGGTGTGGCACAGTCAGGGTTTCTGGCTGATTGATCATTTCCTTTCATTTAAGATTTCACGGGTGCATATTGAATATTTCATGTTCGTGTGAGACCTGCCGAGATTTGCTTCTTGTTTTGGGGAACAGACCCAAATGGCAGTTTAAAACTGAGTTTCTTTGTGTGCTGTGACTGTATACACCAGCTGCTGCGTGGCATGAGACACTTAGTACCAGTTGTCCCAGCTGGAATAGCTTGATCAAGGCGAGGAGTGTGAAATTACATAGAGGACAACCCTCTGGCAAATGGAGGGGAAACAAGAGTGGACTAAAGCCTTTGATTTTTCCTGGCAAAGTGGCACGAACCATTTCAACCAAGGGGACCGCAGTAAGAAGTCACTGAAGGGGACTGCCTGTCTTGGCTGCATTTTCCCCCTATGTCTAGTTTCTGGTGAAGCAGAGAGGATAAAATTTAGGTTGTGAGGGAGGGTCAAGGTTGGACCTGTGTGGAAATGATTAGTTTTCCTCAAGGAGAACAAGTTCTTTCTGGACGCCTATGGATACTGCTATGGCAGTCTGGCTTTAAGTTGAGCATAGCCGTGTGGCGTGTGCTTGAAACGAGGAAACTCCTACTCATAGCCCTTTGCAGGTCTGTACAGCACAAACGGGAAGAGGAGTTGTCTGAATTCTTCTCCTTATACCCTAAACTAGGTGGGAGAATAAATATAAGCACTTTACGCTCCTACGTCATTTCCCTACTGGATTTTTAACATCTGTGAGCCATCTGCCAGTCTGTCTCTCTCCGTGAGGGCTTCAGGGGAAAATGGCCCAGAGGGGCTGGGACGCATCTTCCTTGACACACTGAGTTCCTGGTATGCTGAAGAGGAGCGTTCTAAACTTTTGGCTTGTGCTTGGTTCATTGGGCTACGCTTTCCACATGTTGTGTGAAAATCATGTTGCTTAATATATACTATTGTGTATCTTGGAAATATTCTCAGCAATTTTATGTTAGGTTTAAACCACCCCTTTCACCCAGAATGTTAATGAAGTGTGTGGATATACAAATATATCGAATGTTGAAATTTGGATTGTGAAGCATTCCTCAGTACCCAGAATTTTGGTACAAGTTTAATGAATTTTATGGGATTTACCCTTCACTTAATTTTTTACTGAGATGATTGACTAAATTGCCTCAGGTAGCCTAGAGGACAGTTTCTTCTTTCCTTTATGATGAAAAGCATAGACACATACATAGGAAACTAATGTACTGATCATTTTTATTATTGAACTGAATCTTTCAGAGATTATGCGTGATGATTTTCAAAGCAATTCACAGTCATTTTAATGCAATCTGTATGTGTTACTACAGAAAAGCAATGTAAACTGCTCCCTGAGGATTAATATGTCACCTGAGTTACATCTAACTATAATTAACTATAAATCACAGAATCACAGAATCACAGAATCGCTGAGGTTGGAAGGGACCTCTGGAGATCGTCTAGTCCAACCCCCCTGCTCAAGCAGGGTCACCTAGAGCACGTTGCACAGGATCATGTCCAGGCGGGTTTTGAATATCTCCAGAGAAGGAGACTCCACCACCTCTCTGGGCAACCTGTTCCAGTGCTCTGTCACCCTCACAG
>NW_020450817.1:566447-610789 GCF_003343035.1 Apteryx rowi
ATCTCTCGCCAGATTTAATTCCAAACGGGCCTTAGCCTTCCTCATTGCATCCCTGCATACTCTGACAACGTTCCTATATTCCTCCCAAGTGGCCTGTCCCCCTTTCCACTTTCTGTAKRCTTCCTTCTTCTGSYTGAGTTTTGCCAGGAGCTCCTTGCTCATCCGTGCAGGTCTCCTACCTCCTTTGCTTGACTTCCTACTCATAGGGATGCACCGCTCCTGAGCCTGGAGGCTATTAACACTTCATTGTCTCAGAACTTTTTGTACATACCAGATTTTGGGGCAGGAACTTTACTGCATTTTCAAAATGCTTGTACGTATGGTTATAGGTTCAGAAGCTTTCATACAAATGACAGTTTGGGACTTGGCAGGGTAGAATGTATTTATTAGCTATCAGAAATCAAAGGACTTCATTTTACTATAGAAAAATCATACACAATTCTAGTTGTTGATGGATTTAAATATTAGTCCCATTTTCAGATGCATGCAACTTTTTAAGAGTAATTATCCTTCTGGAAGAAACTGGAATTTTTTCTTAGATGCAAAGCTCTTTAAAATATTTTCCATCAATTTATGTGCTATTGGAATAATAGAGAAAAGGTGCTTTTGGTGTTTTTAGTGTAGCTGCACATTGAAATAAATATTGTCTATTTCTTTGTGTACAGATGCAGAGAGAAACATCTAGATAAATATAGCTGAATAATTAGGCAAGCCAATGCATGTAAATAATAAGCCCCATCAGATCTTGCGGTATTATGTAGCCTGTATGTACAATATAATCAACAACATAATGTTTGCCCTAGTTTTTACTCAGAAAACAAAGCATGAAGCTGTACGTATTAAATACAAATTCTTATCCTTGCTCAACTTCTGAAAGCATTTCAAAGTTAATTCGACTGCTCATACTTGCCCCCAAAATTCTGTTATTGCCATTCAGAAATTTATTTGTATGGCATTCACTTAACTGAATCTCTGAAAACTGCTTTGAAACTGTGGAGTAAACTGGAAAAGCAGGAATATTCCTCTGGAAAATGATTACTCTGTGGAGCTGTCCATCTGTTTCATCTGTCAAGATGCACATACAAAGTCTTGATCTTTGGAAGCAACATAAGAGTAATAAATTAACTTCTAAGAACATATTTCTTCAGTTCTCCCTCTGCAGGGTATTGAGTACCAGCCCAGTACACATCTGCTTTCTCATAAAGAGATTAGAAATGTTAATATTATGGAACAGAATTTGGAAAAGGCATCAAATTAATGTCTTTGAGAAGAGGTGGATTAATTTTGGAACTTCCTTGATTCCATGATGAAATTATAGCATTCAAAAAGGGAATGATGCTAATGGTATTTTTCCAGAATGATATATAGCAGTCTGTAGTAGCAGCATTGCTATGTGGTTTGTCATTTTTTGTAAATTCACTCTTCATTATAGTGTTAAGAGCCATTACTGTGACTTTAGTTATTTTGCACCTCAGTATGGTATGTGGAGCAGAGCAGTAAATATTGTATCAGTAGAGATCAAAGCAGCTTTTGCAGCACTTGATGTGTCTGGCCTCTCGATATATCCATAATTTTGCAGAAAAATGTACACTGAGGCATTTTGTATTGGTATAGCACAAATCTACAATCAGTGGAATCATCATTAATATATAACCTTTGCATATAATAGAGCTATGAGAGAGAATTTCTGTTTTTCTAAGTCATCATTTCTGAAAACCTGTGTGTTGCTCCACTGCAGTTCTTCAGGAGTAGGACTGAGAAAAAAAAGGATTTCAGGAACTAGAAATTGTCCACCTCACAATTTAACTTGTAGCCTTCTGCTGTTTAGACTAGGATCCATGTTAGACTCTTGGACTCACTGCACAGTGTGTGGGAAGAGTCAGGTACTGCAGAGCGGGATCTGAACCAACCCCTGTTCTGAAGAGACCCGTTTAAAGTTAGCAAAGACACACATGCCTGTAAGTCAATATGCAATATTGACTGTAGGTGTGCTCTGGCCCTTTAGTGTTGTTGGAGCAGGTGCCTCCACCTGTGGCTTGCTTCCTAAAAGAAGGGATGGGATTTGTCTAATTGAATGCAGGCATCAAAATCTTAATGAGTCACCCCAGACTCCTTTTAGAGTCAGTAGAGACATAGCTGTTATAGTTAGTGACATTTAGGGAGTACTTCATCTCATGCTAAAGTAGTTAATGAAACAAGGGGTTGTTGTTGGGATGAATTGCTCCTTAAACTATAAAGAAGTCCCGGAGTGACTGGTTCCCATATAGTTATTTGGGATATAAATCTTAATCAGGAAAATGAGGATTTCTTTCAAAAATCATGCAGTTCAAAACCCAGTCTTTTTAGTTTTATAACATAATCATCAATGACCTATGTAGTAGAGCCTTTTCATACAACAGCTTTGTCCTCAAAATACCCAAGGAGAAAGTGAGAAACCCGGATCTGATCTTTTTGCCCTAAAGAGTTCAAACCCTACTCTCCTGTCTTTCAGGAATGAACTGTAAAGAGTAGGCTACAACCTGTTGCAGTCTCATCTCTTCTTGCAGTTAGATAAGTGTTTGAAAAAAGAGGGTAAGATTCCTGGTAGGGGAGAAGAGAAGAGAGAAAAAAAAGTGAGTGCATGTGCAAAACAGCACCTGGTTCTTAATCTAGTTGTCAGCATAGTCCTCTGGGGTAGGAAAGAAGTAGGTCCTAGGCCCTGCTCCAAGGATAGCTTATAACTGAAGTAGTATCACTGCTGCAGCAGCTGTATTTTTAAAGAAAACAGTCCTTCTAAGAAGCTGAATCTGTCCAGGGTGTGAGAATTGTACTCTGAAAGTGCATACCCTGTTATTCTGACTTCAGTAATTTGATAAAAGAGTAATTGCATTACTGAAAAAGCTTTAGAACGATAAAATACATTACAGAATTACTAAAGGCTATTTGAAGTAGTTACTGCCTAATTTTGGTTTTAAGCTTTAAATAAAGAAAGATAGAAGGTCAAGGTACTACTGCATACACCTTAGAAAACACTGCAGTTTTCATTGTCTTTGTTTTAAGCTAATTATAAAAAGTCTTTGGCTTTTAGTAATTCGTAAAGGCATTTGAAACAATGGGAACCTCTAATCGAAACAGATGGACATTGTCATATACAAAGGCATGTGTAAGGCTGACGAATAATTTGAATGAAATAGATAGAGGTATTTCAAGGTATTGTTTTTGTTTAAGAGACTACCTGGTAATCAAGAAGGAATAGCACAAATATATCACAGAAAGAAGAAGGTGAGGACACAGGTAGATAAGATGATACAGCCATAGAATCTTAGAATCACAGAATTGCCGAGGTTAGAGGAGACCTCTGGGTATCATTTAGTCCAACCCCCCTGCTCAAAGCAGGGTCATCTATAGCATCTTGGTCAGGACCTTGTCCAGCTGGGTTTTGAATATCCCCAAGGATGGAGACTCCACAACCTCTCTGAGCAACCTCACAGTAAAATAATTTTTTTCATATGTTTAAGTGGAATTTCCTTTATTTCAAATTGTGCATGCTGCCTCTCGTCCTGTCATTGCATACCACAGAGAAGAGTCTGGCTCCATCCTCTTTCCCCTCCTCTGTAATTATAAACATTTTTAAGCTCCCAGCGTGTAGTGGTGCATGGGGTTATTCCTCCCCAGATGCAGGACTTGGCATTTCCCTTTGTTGAACTTCATGAGATTCCTGTCTGCCCATTTCTCTAGCCTGTCAAGGTCCCTCTGAATGGCAGGACAACAATCTGGTGTGCCAACCACTTCTACTAGTTTCATATATAAGAATGCTTTGAATGAGGCTAACAGAATAAATGAGACACAACATGCTTTTGGCTGTTGTCCTGTTTGAAAGAGGTGGGGAAACTTGAGCAAGGAAACTATCTGTGGTTCGATTTTTTTCCCTGAGTGTTTGAGGGAATAGAAGTTCATACATCTTTCATAAACAAGCAGCCTTGCATCTCATGACTCTTAGAAATTTCACTGAAAACTTTGAGATTTGTCTTACATCTTCAATTTCATCTTTGAAGGAAGATGATCTCCTGGAACAATTCATATTCCATCTCAAAACAATGGCATTCCATCTCAAAACAAGGGAGCTAAACTGTAATAGTATTTTAAGAACATAACTGTAACAGCTAATGCCTGCTGTGGTGGACATAGGTAAGTCGCTTAGATAAGGGTTTTAAATCTTTAGTACTGCAGTACTCCTACTATTCTGTGACCAGCTGCTATACAAAGCTAGATGACCTTGTCTGTAACCTGTTTAAACTGCCTGCATACAAGGTTATGGGATGGAGGGAGACTAGTGCTACATTTGTTCCTACTTTCTCCAGGAGGAGTCCTGGATAAGGAACCACCTGCAGCTTAAACCTGGCCCTTCACAGAATCACGTAATTGTTGAGGTTGGAGCAAGTTCAACTAGAGCAGGCTGCTCAGGGCTTGTTCAGACAGGTTTTGAGTATTTCCAAGGAGGGAGAGTCCACAATCCCTCTGTTTCACTGTTTGACCACTCTCACAGTAAAACTATTTTTCCCCAGGCCCATTACTAGGTACCTTGGACACTGGCTCTGTCTCACTTAGTGGAGAACACTTCAGGAGGGGTGTTGCTGATCAGAGTGTTGCAAATAAGGTGTGGTTGCTTTGCTTACCTAGGTATCAGGCCTGCTTATGAGAGACTCATTAGGATGTAAAAGGAGGAGAGCTAGGACAACACTGACATTTTCAGGAAGTTATAGTTGTATTAGCTCACTAAAATGATTAATTTCTTGAATCAAAGCATCCTTTTGGCATGGAAAACTTTCATTTTCTCTCTTTCAGGGAAAAATATCTGATGATATTGATCCTAAGTATATAACTTCTGATGAATAAGGTGCTTTCATGATCTTCAGACCAGTCAGCTATACACAGTGGTCTTTCTCTTCACTGTTACCATAATTTGATTTCCAAGTTTCACTTGCTGTGCATTGTAGGAGTTAGCTTAGGAAAAAGGAGAAATTGCTTCTTGAAATCAGGCAGCTAAATTGCACACTATGTTTTCAACCCTTTGCACTTGTCAAGTTCCTGTTAAAAAGCAGAATTCTGGCAGACACTTGCAACAGAAAAGTTTTCTTTTACAGGAAACTGCTTGATGGTAGAAAGTTGGTGGGATGAGGCTTATGCCAGCTATCCAACCTGCAGCAATTCAGCAAAAGATCTGAGTTTGGAAATATGTGGATATGAAAATGGATCAGGTGATATATCCATTTGCTAATTTCATACTCATAAGTAGTGTTCATAGGTATGTTTCTAAGTAATGTTCTATTACAATCGTGCTGGATTCTCATCTTTGCTGCACTGATACAGGTGTGTCTATATCAGTGTTTTAGAGCACCAGAGGGTCTATGCTTTGTGTTTTGTGGGAGGTATTCAAGCACCCCCTAGTTTCTCTCCTGGTGGGACCAATGCTGAAGTCACACAGCAGGGCACCCTCTACGGCACCCCTCTTCCAATGTGGGTGTGAGGTCCTCTAGGACTTAGCTCTCTGCCCATGCATGGTGTGCATATAGGACCAACAACTGTAGTAAACTTCTTTCTGGTAAATATGCAGTGTGGACATAAGGACCTAGAACCACAATGATTTGCAGCAAGTCAACCTCCAAGCCTGCACTCTTTGCAGTGGGTAATGTAGACACATCCTGTGAGCCCAGCATTTCTTAGCACAATCCTGTTGCTAAACAGAGAGTGCACCCAGAGTTTTATTTGTTATAATTCTGTTAATGCAGTAGCAACAAAGAGAAAACAATTAGCTTTGGTCAGAAATCCAAATCCTAATATACAGCTCTGAGTCATGACACTTTATTTCTATCTTTTCCTGAGCTCACTGTAGGAAATGATTCTCTAGCATTTCTTGGGTCTTTTTGGTTACTTTTTGCTTCTTGCATACATAATCGGAGTCTTCATCTCTGTTTTTTAGGTCTCTCTCCAGGAAAATTTTCAGCCTGAATGGCTTATTTTTGCTCGGGGCTATGTAACAGTGAGATGGCTTCCCTTGTTTCAAGCTAGCTTGCTTAACAAAGGAATTTAATTGCTTTAACCTACATACATGCCAGTCAGAGATTAGACAGAGAAAAAATCTGAGTAGAAGAAATCAGCAGAGAATAACTCAGAATGATTTAAAATAAGAAGAATAGAAATGAAATGCATACAAATGGGCTGCTTCACTTCCTTGAAACAAGATTATTTACTTGTATCAGTTAAACTGCAAGAAAACATGATTATTAGCTTGAGGACAGAGAAAAACCATGTAGCGAAGAATTTTGTCTAGATTCCAGTCCCAGACTCCTCTAGTTAGCTCTTAGTTATTGTCTTCTTACCCATTTCAGTGATATTTACAGGAACACTACAGCAGGCTGAAATAATCCCATCAACTTCCAAAATGCAACAAAATATGCTAAGCGGAATGTAGATGTATTGTAGTTGCATTGTTTCAGGAGCTAAGTTTGAATAGGCATCTACTTCAGCCCCTGTTATAACATACACAGTTTTGCTCTCCCAATTTCATACCTTTTGCTAATTATAAGCAGGAATTTGACAATAAAAGGATTTTATTTCCCTATTAAAACTAGTCCAGACGGTGTTCTGCAAAGTTTCCTTATCCCACCTAGCTACTGGGGAATGTTAGTTAATTCTGATATTTTTCATCCCTGTATGGGGTGAAACTAAATTCTGAAACTAAACAGAATTTCCCATAGGTTGACATTTCTCATGTCTAAGAGGTAGAAGCAGTCGTCTCATTACTTGTATCTGTGAAGAAATTTTTTGCGTGTGCTAATCTGAGGTGAAAAGGTCATCTCTAGGCTTCAGGCAATTCTTTCGAACAAATAGAGATATAATTATATGACAGGTAAAAAGCCCTGCTCCAACTTTAATCTCATCAGCATAGCGATCCTGTGGTATCCTGCCTTGAATGTAGGCCAGCAACCAGCAAGGGTATGTCTTGCTGAAGTCTGCGCTGGCAGCTTTTCATTACTATTAGCTTGTGCTAGTAAGGTTAGACTTGGAGCAGGTATGTCTACTTGTGTTCAAATACAGCTTCATCTGCAATGCAGATTAACCTTTGCAGGGAGAGATTACTTTCTCCTAAAGTGCTCTCTGAGAGTTAGCTGTCTAATCTCAGCTTGCTGTCTAGGCTTCTGCGGTAGCCAGTGGAGAAGTAACTGGTACCTCCCCAGAGTGATTCTACTTGTCTGAGACACCTAACCCAAGAAGGGGCAAAGCACTCTCCTGAGAAGCCAGTCTCCCCCAGACCTTTTTATTGGCATTAGGTGAGAGAATCCTTCCTTTAACTTCAATGAGCTGATCTGACTAAAGCCCAGAACTTTTTGTATATTTGGAGGTTTCACCAAGCATTGAAAGAACTTTCTGATTTTGTATGGACAAGCATGCTTTATGCTCTTCATCAGTTTTAATTGTCATTTTTAGTGAATTGAGAATATCTTTGTATCAGTTTTACATGTATGTTTCTCACGGCACCAGTCTTTCTTTGCCTTGATCTTTTTCAGAAATAGAGTTTGTTATTACAACCCCCTTTTACCCATAGTTAACTGCCTAAAATTTTGTTTAAAATGCAGTGTATAGATTGAAATTGGTATTAACTATCATAAGTCTTTGTCATTTTTCTTCTCTGTAATTTTGAGACTTATTAAAATGTAGATGACAGTATTGGAAATGAATCATCCCTAATGCATTTTATTATTACTGTGCACTGTAAAACACTGAATAAATTGGTAATCCAAGATATCCACATACAGAAAGACAGAGTCACTTATTATATGCATTCCTGAGTAGTCTAAGGATGGATTAACCAGCTCATGTTGACTATAATGTTATTCACTTGTGTGAGTCCTTGTTTGTAATAGGAAAATCATTGCGAATAGATTGAATGTTACATGAACTTTCCGTGGTCAATACCTTATTTTAAAACTGCTTTGTGGTGGCAAATGAAGAGAAGGGGCAACAGACAAGTAAATTAAGGAGTCAGATTTATGCATGCTTCACAAAGGGAATGCATTATAAATGACCTTAAGTCATGGTCAATTACTTTTTCGTTTCAGTAATTATTATAGGAATAATCACCTTCATAATAGAATGACATAAATTTGACAATATTTATTTTTAGAGAATAATGTATGTTAATTCATTTTTCAGGACATGCTATATAGCAAAAAATAAATCGAGGTAATTTAGATCTATTGTGAATCCAATCAGTAAGACAAAATGACTTACACTAGTACAAATTGGTAAAACGTTCATTTCCAGAAAGCATTTAAAAATGCTTCTGTTACCTGGCTATAGCAATTCAATACTATGCATAGTCTTTTAAAAATGTGAATTAGTAGGTTAGCCATAAAAGGGTACTTCTTAAAATAAGCGTGCTAAATCTGTTATTGACTATGGCCTTCAGTAAATATTGGTAATGAAGTAGCTCATTTTCTATGGGTATCTCTTCCTTGAATTTATTATTTAATCTCTATGGTTATCTAAAACTCAACAGTTGCTTATGTCATGCTCTGTCTTCATGCCACAGTATATGTGGAAGATGAGACTTTCTCAGCAAATAAAGACTTTGAGTAAGCTTTAAATGAAGAAACAGCAAAACTCAAAGGATTTCATCTTTGTCTTTTTCCAGAGACAGCTGATACTTCAGTACCTGAGCCTTTGGATGCTGAGCGTTTCAGATCACTCTGACATTAATGGGAGAAAGTGGTAATGAGCACCTACTAGAACCAGTCCCTGGCTACCAAAAACTGCATCTCTGAAATCAGCTATGACAGAACTTTGCTTTGTGGTGTCTGAAATGTTTCTGAAATGAAACCAAGAATTCCCAACAGATCATAGGAAGGTGCTGATGGAAACAAAAATAAAAGGGGAACTGAAGACTCTTTTTTTGTTTTTTCCCCTTTTCTATTTAAAAAACTTTAAAAGTGGGTGGGAGGTTAAATGGTCAGTGGTTGAATAAAATTAGTGCAGAAAGCAACCCAGAGAGGGAAAATTAAAGAAAGTAGAAGTAGTCGGTTGAATGAGAGGTGATTACAAGAGTAGAGGCAAAATGGATTGAGGAAATCAGTAGCTCATATCATGTTGCAAATAAAAAATGGAGAAATACTAACAGGAGTGAAAGGACTAAGTCTGTCTCCAGTCATACTAAGTCACTGGCCTTGCTGCTAAAGCAGCAGAAGGCATCAGCTCCACAGATACCTGTTCTGAAATTATCAACTCTACAAGGGCCAGTTAGTAGCTGTCAGATAATACTGTTTGATGACCACTTTCACCAAAACTAATTTGTAATTTATTCGGCAATAGAGACACCCAACTATTATTTTGTTAGCAAACCCCCATACTGTTTCAGCCACTGAAAAAATCAGTCTCACGTGGAAATCACTTTGTATTTTTCATGCCATATCACATCCAGGTAAGCAAGTTCTCCCTGGGAATCTCCAGTGTTTCATATCGTTTTCCCAGCTGGAACCTGCAGACTTGATGTGACCAGGGTAACCACTAGGGAATGCCCCTACTTTTCAGGAATATATCTTCAGTCGATATATAACCTAGATTGACATGTTGGCAAATTCATAAAAAATCATAAAGCTTCTTTTTAGCTGATGGAAATTGAGCCAAAATCTTACTACTCTTTAAAGGGAGGAATTATGTAACAAAGCAGAGTAAAAATGTGGTTTTGGTTCATGTGAATAACTTTTCCTTCTTTAATGACGGTTACCTCTTCACTGTAGTCTTAAAAGATCAGGGTTGGAAAAGGACATGATGGGAAGGTCATCATGTGTTCCAGTAGATGAAATATACATAGCTTAGCTGACCTGTGCCCTGCAAATATAGAGAAGTTTGAAAAATGTCAGTGTTAAGTATGACAAATGCTATTGATTTTTCTTGTTTGATGAACCATCTGCCTTTTTGATGCTCAGATGAATTATGGCTACTGCTTATCAGTAGTGCTGGTGGTATTTGGGCTTTTTTTTTTTCTCCTTACTGCTCAGAATGAGTCCTCACTGAGGGTTTTCTTTCCTAGAGCATGAGAGGTTTCTGTAGCCTTGTGGTATGGACATACAACCTGGCTTTGCTGGTGGAAAAGGTTACTGTCCTCAGCTCCTTGTTTCACTGTCAGAGATGATTGCCCTCTTAGATCTGCCTGCAGTCTGCTCATGTGAGCACTCTGTAACGTTTTCCAAGCAAAATGAACTGGGTTAGCTTAAACAGTTTAGAATAATAGTTCTGCTAGGCCGACTTTTTTTTTTTTGATGAGTGACTGCAACCTTTTGATGAAGGTTGTTTCCAGAAAGCATCTCTGCCTGTACTTTTGGAAGGGGACAACCACAAGCATCCTATACTCTTCAATGAGGATTCAATTAGCTTGTTTCCTATCAAAAAGAGTTTGTGAACGTAACTTGTGGCAATGTACTTTATTTCTATTGATACAATTTTTTGGAATCTTTCCCTTAAAAAAAGATGCACTGATGCACCTACAGCGCTGCATGATATACATTTCCATTTTATAATTAAGTCAATCAACTGTAACTTAGCTAAACTGTAAGCTGCATGGGTTTTATATATTCAGAACACTGCAACATGATTTATATCACTGAATTATACTTGCTCAGAATCAATATGAGAGTAAACAGATTGTTTGCTATCAGTTATTAGCATAGTGGTCAGTAGTGTCATAACAAACCAGTCCGGGTGTTTATTATTATGTCACAGTAGGGTAATGAATATAGCAAACATAAACAGAGAATTTGATCAAAAGAGCACTTTATGGAAATTTTCTACCACTCTCTCTGGACTGCTGTGGTGAATTAGATTGTTCTGCCTTGCTTAGCTTAGAGAAATTGTCTTACTACTTTTTCACTGCTTTCTAGTAAAGTATTGCAGTGGAAAAGTGAATAGAACCATCCTACTTCTTGGAGGTCTTCTGCATTTGGGATGTTTGAGGATGTTTAAATAATCTCTCTAAATCAGTGATTAGGTTACCACTGGAATTTTCTTGCCATTATGACTTATTTTCTATTTATCTCAATATTCTAATTCTATTTATAACCAACCTGTGAGTCAATGCTTTGTCTGCTGTAGATTTGCTGACCCAAGTATTCCTTATGTTCGAAAGTAATATTAATGGTTACAGAATTTTATCCTTTATGAATATAATAATTTTAAGGAAGAAATATTTCACAGAAATATTTCAAACTATTTGAAATTCTTCTTTCCTCTTCTGTTAAATTCACTTCTTTCATTTGAGCACCAAATCCCTACCACACCAACCTCTTGAATTTAGAACCTTTGTCCTTGTCTAGGTTTACATGAAGTTTTGGAAAAATGTAAAGGGGCAAAGTTTTATTAAAGAAACCTCATGGTCCCTTAAAAGGACAGTAAACATTGTTTACTTTAAACTCACAGACTGCCTATATGAACATTTTTTTTTCCTATCTGATACCCTTGGGCTTCATAAAATCCTTTTTTTTTTAAGGAAAACTAGTTTACAATGCTCGTTTTCATCAATTTTCATAAGACAGTTTCATTGTAGTTACTCTCATTTTACTACAAGGAACAGTCATCAGCACAACACCTTCGTATATTCTCTCTCATGCACTGTGGTTGTTATAAAGTCTTGTTTCTAGTATTGGATCACTTGAGACTTTCATGATTACCTGTACTAAGATGATACAGGTATTATTAACCAATAAAAGCATTTCTATAAGGTTATCTTTGATGTGCTATTTTCAGCACACAAAAAAACCCAGGCAAAGCTTTTTTTTTTTTTTTTGGTAATAAATCAGGAGGAAAAGGTCTTGGACTCATTCAAGCACTCACTTTCACTCTTTCACTGAAACCTACCAGAACTCGGATTATACCACTGGGTTTTAAAAGTAGTCCTCCAAAGGTCATTGGCACAATAGAATGTTGGTGTAGAGGTGAAGTTTCAGTTAACTGTGTAAAGCTTCCAGATCAGTGAGAAAACTGTTACAATCAGTTTTATTTAGTATAAAAAATGCTCCTAGAAAGAAATCAGTTTGAAAAATATTGCAAGAAGAAATGGGAAATTATTTCTGTAAGCAAAAAGGATTAGTATGCCACTTTTAAATGCCCCAGTCCCAATTTTTGTAAGTATTTCCTGAGCCTAAGTGTAGCGAATGAAGGCACGGACTCAAGAGGTGGTGCATCTTGAGACATTTACTGTTTATTTCCAAGCATATTTATACTGAGAAGTTTGCTGCTTCAGCGGTTTTATAGGTACGCTTTGCTAAGCCAATCATCATGCTGATCACGCTCCTGTCCATGCACAAGCTAGCCAGTGATCACGCCGATCACGCAGCGATTGTGCCTTGTACCTTGCTACTTGCTTCTCCTTTCCCATACGCTTTGCTAATCAGGCCTTCCTCCAGCTTAACCCTGTTATGGCCCTCCACACCCAAGATATTGTTATCTTCAAAGAAAGTACATATGCCAGCTAAATTGCCATTTCATATATCAATTGGCAACAAATCAGTGTCCACTCAGGCGTGTCTTGTATTAGATTTGTAAAAAGTCTTAGCCGTACATATGTCATCTCCTACAATGTCTTTTTTGTTGTTTGCTGATTTTTCCTACTTGGGCTTCCTGAAGACTTTTTTGTAGGCAGATATACCTGAAATCAAAGTACTTTTAAGATTTTCTGCTTGATTTCTATAAAAAATTTTTTACAGGTTTTTATATTTAGCAGTCTCTGTATAAGAACATAAAAAGCAGAGGGGCTCTTCCCCTGAGATTCTGGTACAGTGGCAGTGTAAGATATTGGTGTGCTGTGGTTGCCTCTGCAGCACTGTCCTTAATAACTGCTGAAATAGCTATTTTTGAATTTCTTATTCTTTTTTTGAGTTTCCTTGTACTTTCAACTATCCTGTGACACAGTTCCAAAGTTTAAGTCTATTCTATGTGGAAAAAGATATAAACTTTATTGCATGTCTCTTAGTCCAAGAAATAATAGAAGATTTGTTTTTCCCCAAACCACACGTATATCATACATACAAGATTCATACATTCAATGTTAAGAGAGTTCTGGATCAGAATTTAGACAGAAGTTTCCACAAGCCTTTCTAGTATCTTCTTCTGAAAAGTACATCTTGTATTTCTACATGCTACCCAGGAGGACTGGTTATGTAGTGTATATGCTAGCTCTTACATATTACCTGAAGGTGTGAAATCTCAGTGTGCTAGGTTTCAAGCAGCACTGCCTACATGGCTTTGACATGCTCCAATTGTTTGGAATCCAAAAAGCTGACAATTGATGTTCCATTCACACTTTTGCAGAACATTACGCCTTTGATTTAGCCTCAAGTTTGGATGCTCCATTGGGTAAAACAGTTTTACAATCTTTTTTTTTTGGCACAAGCTCCCTCACCGTCTTCCTTTGTGAGACTGCTGCTCTTGGGGTAACTATGAGTAGAGATATGCAGCAGCTGCCAGTGGAGAAAAACAGATTTTTCATTCTAACTGAGGTTCTGTGAAATGGACTTGCATATTCACATGCACTCCTCACTTCACTGCCTTCTTTGAAATCCCGATGGTGCCTGAAGGAATTGAGGCAGCCATATCCTTTCATGAATTCTGCCCTTTGGGGCAGTTCAGGGCTAGTAGGAGAACATGTAGGAAGGTGTACATGAGTACTCAATGCATATCAATACACAGAATTTTCACTGTGATCCTTGATTCCTAGTAAATAATCCTCTTCTCTTCATTGGTCCCAACTGATATACAGAAGTCATCTTATCAGCATTTTGTTAATCGCATGATTGTGATCAATAGAGTTTATGTTAGACACATAGACATCCTTCTTTCTGGCAGCCCCCAAACACAAGAGAGACTTGGAATAGAACGCTGCTTTGTACACTACTATTCAGTAACTACAGAGGTATGTTCAGGAAGGTCTGCAATGGGAAATCTGTTTCAGCCTGCAGAGTGATTTCCACCTCTCAGCAATACCTATTAGGATCACAGGAATACATTAACCAAAGATGGCTTTAAAGACTCTTAAGAAAATCAATGAATTAGGAGGAAACTTCAGTCCTGGTAAAATCAGTGCTATCAAATGCTAAAATAAATCAATAACATCTAAAATAAATCAAATGCTAATGAATATTTAGATGCAACATATCTAGATTTTCTTAAACAAGTCCGATCCATGTGCTTCGGTAGTTCCATTTAAGTCAATAAAGCTACTCATATGATAAACTGAAGTATCCTTCTGTGTAGAGTGGCATTTTGATGTAGTCAGGAGTCTTTTTATTTGTTATTTTAGCAACCTGCATTGATAATTTGAAAATATTAGCTTTTACTATTACTAAATATTACTAAATATCAGATTTTAGTTTTAAAAGCACTAATGTTAACATATTCCATTTTGGCACTTTGCTGGAGCTGTTGGAAACAAATTTGCTAAAAACCCAACATCTAATTTGTTATGCCAGAAACACATCAACAATTATTTTGTCCTATTTTGTTCTAGAGTCTGACTTGAAGGAACTGTAATTTGAACACGTAGGCTCAGTTTTTTCAATGAACAATTTTGTTTAATAATCTTTGGTCATTTTTATACAGTAGTGTTGGATTACGGATGTTTACCATTTTGTCAAGAAGCTGCAGTTTCTTCCTAATAGATTTATTATGTATTGTATTTTAAGAACGAGACAAACATAGCTGTAGTGTGCTATGATGCAGTCATACTACACTGTAACTTCTTGTAGGACCTGTAGTGTCTGTGTTAACCTGAAAGCCTAGAGTTTCTGAGTGATCTTACTCTTGTAATACAGACTTTAGTAACACTCGGATTCAGGATATGGTTATATTTAAGGTCACTTTTTAAGTGGGGTGAAGATTCTCAGTCAGGTGTGATGGTGCAGTGCTAAAAAGAGATTAGAAAAAAAAGATTATAGAGTTTGCCATCTATAAACTAAAATATCATTAGAACAGTAGTGAAATTCTGGTTCCACACAGTTCAGATTCAAAACAAAGAAACCTCTTCAGACCTTGTTCATCTCATGGAATCTCAGCAGGCTGAAATATAAGTTCTTAGATGACCATATCTCAAGAAAGAATAGATTGGTCAGGAAAGGGGAAAGACAGAGGATGCCACAAGCCAAAAGTATTTTAGCATGCATTTGTTGTATGGGGATCATGTGTGCTGGAAGTGCCATACCAGTAACATACTGTAGATTACTCCAAATGCAAACAGTCAAATAACCTTTCTCTCTCTGTTGATATGTGAACACAATAACCAGTCTGGTCTTGGTTCTGCACTCACAGTGGACACACTTGAAAGAACTGTGGAGCAAGGATATAAATTTTTTGAGTATGAAGGGAGCCAAATGGCTACTCTGCCTCAACATATAGCCTCCAGTGGTGTAGGTATAGTGACTGTAATGTATGAGAAAGAAATGAAATAATATTGGACTTGTAATGATAGTCTGATAGTCTGATATGTAGAAGATGCCAAATAATTCATGAGCTGTTTAATCATGTATAGTAAGATCTCACTAGCCCTGCCTTGGCTGCTATGATGATCCTTGTTGTTTTTCAGTTTTGGTCCATAGGGGCTAAATATGTACAAATTAGCCTGGACTGTATTTAACTTTCCAGTGTCAAAGATTTCCTACTGTAGGTGGACTCTGTTTCAAAATGACATTTGAATTTACTAAAAATAACATAGGCTGCTCAGTAACTGAAAACCAAACTGAAGTTTGGCTCAAACAAAGCTCCTTGGATCAACCAGGTTAAATGACCCCATCCCCTCATGTTATGGTATATGATGAAAGGCTCATCTACACGAACACAAAGAGTACAGAGGAACAGCGAAACCTGGGGAATCCCGACAACCTGATCAGAAGCCCCTGGCCTGGCTCCTCCAGGACTATCCTGGGAGGGACCAGCCCCATGGACCGGGGGGTGACACCTCCCCAGCCTAAGTCAACGGGAGACGCTTTCCCTGGATCACCCTATAGACTGGCAGGGTGTGGGATCACCATGGGGTGCAGGAGAAGAGCATTCAGGGATTGTACAAGACTTTTTAGGGGATATTTAGAAGAAGAACCAAAGGTGGGGAAAGGGAGGGATCAAGGTGGTTTAGGGAGGAACAAGCATGGGAAATAGAGGGATAAGGGGATAAACGGAGCTGGCTGCATGTAAAAGAGGGTGGGGGGTGTGGAAGAATGGTTAAGTGAAAAGGGGCATGATCTCTTAGAAGTGAGCAATCCTGTCTTCACAATAGAGGGAGGATCCCACGGCTATGTGAACTGTCCTTGAGCATTCCTAGACCATTACAAAAGGGGAAGGCAAGTAGTGGTAAACAAGTCAAGGAGGGGGCCGACAAGCCCTTCCACGTGAACAGCAACTTTGCACCAATCATATATCCGCTTTAGGCGCGTGGACAGAAGCTGTAAACCAATCATACAGCTATTGCTAGTGCATGCTTATTGCTTGTCTATATATACTCTGTGTAAGCTCTAATAAAGGGAGAACGACCATACTCATATTGAGACTCATCGTTACTCCGGGTCTGTCCCCCCACTCTAACAGGGGGGGCTGGTCAGTACGCTGGTCTGGCCATGTCCTGAGCCTGATGAGCGCAGTCTGTCCTGTCTTCTTACTAAACTCCATTTCTACTCTCTGGGTATCTGGGTGAGGGGCTCTCTATTCTGTGTCCATGTGTGTGTGGAGGTCAAGGTGCCACCACTGGTGTGGGACCACGAGTCCAGGGGCCCGTGTGCCTGGGGTGCTGGCACCTGGCAAGAGCAGAGCATGTGCATATTGCGCAGGTGTGTGTGTCGGTGTGTAATCACTAGCGAACATCGAGCTGGGCGAGCTGGCAAGTAGGACAAGAGGCTGGGAGCCAACTTTTGGGGCGGCCGTAAGTCCAGGCCAGGTCCTGGAGGGATCAGCAGGTCTGAGAGTTGGCTACTGGAGGAGCAGGAGGTCCAAACCAGCTCCTGGAGAGGCCGCAGGACCTGGAGGTCGGCTACTGGTAAGGCCATAAATCGGGACCAGCTACAGGAGAGACCTGTTCACATGTGTGTATGTGAGACGGCTGGGAGACCCGGGGATGCAGGGGGCATCTACTGGGTAGACTGGGTGTCTAAGGCCAGTTACTGGTGGGATCCATAATGTGTGTGTGTGTGTGTGTGTGTGTGTGCACATGTGCGCAAGGGGGTCTGAGTATCAACAGCTGGAGGGGGACTATGGGCCTGGGGATGCGTATGTCCAGGTGCCAATGACTGGGGAGACCTGGGATCCAGGGACAGCCACTGCACTGACTGAGTATCTGAGGTCAGCTTCTGGAGGAATCCCCAATGTATATATGTGCATATACATGTATAAGCACATACAGACAGCCAGAGAGGGGAACAGGATAAGGCCATTGGTGCTGACTGTGTTAGCGTGAGTGCTGTGTTTTCTGTCTATGTTGATCTGTGTGGCCAACCATTTGTATATGTATGTATGTAGTGTGTGTGCATGTGTGTGTGTTTGTGTGTATGTCTGCCTATACATGCTCAGCCTTGCTGCTGGCTGGATTTGCGCATATGGAGCTGTGGTAGCCTTGCTTCTATCGGTCTACCCAATCTGGCAGCTCCGAACACCACATTTTTTCAGTTTGGCTACCCAAAATGACAAATACACTATTTGCACGCATCTAATTTGTAAGCAGCACCTCCTCTTTGTTCTGCTCTTTACTTTGGCCAGGCACAGTAAAACCTGAAATATCGATTTGTCAGAGCTGAAACAGAACTGTAAGCTGTCAGTCACATGTATCTTGATGGCATCAAAGCCCAGCCATTTCCCTAGATCTCCAAACTGCTCATCAGATGCAGTGAACAGAGGGACTAGCAGAACTGCCAGGTGGAAGGCAGTGTGGCAGAACCCATGGGAACATTTGCAATTGCTCCAAACTCTCACCAAGTTATGGTCCTTCAAGAGAGGGACATTGTTTCAAGGCAGGACAATAAATCTTCATGGACAATGTAATCAAATTTGGCTAAATGGCTCTATAAGAACCGTCATGAAGAGTCTGCTGCACAGGTAGCAGTGCAGGTTGTCAGTTTTGCTCTGAAGTAATTTTTAATGGGCTAAGATGCACAGGACCATTGTTAATGCTGTTTTGTGGTTAATATGCAACATAAAAATATGGTGGCACTGAATATTTTATGGTCCTATGAGTGACCTAGCCAAGTTCCAATGAAGATAAGATCCTTCTACCTAATTCCCCATGAAGTTTCAAGCAGATAATATATCAGTTTCTCCAATTTCAGTCTTGTAAAGAGTTGGATACTATCTCTGAACCCTGTTAAATATCTGCTGAGAACCATGTCACAGCAGGGCTTGCTAGGTGAAATAATTCATTGATAGAGAAAAAAGGTCTTCTAAAGTATCATAGACTCCTTAAGGATGAAAGATGCTATAAATACAACCCAGTGCTGTTAATTGTAGTGATTCTGATTTTCTTGTAATTCTTCTGTTACTGTCAACAAATTCTTTTGGTGTTGCTCTTGTAATGGTGTGTGCTGGGGAGGCAGAGAGAGATAAAGAGAAAGAGAGAAGGGAAGTGGTTCCCCTTAACAGATTTGAGACTATTTGTTGTAAAAAAGATATGTTTGCAGCTGGTAAAAGATAAAATTGCTAAATAAATTATATTGCCCTCTTTTCTACAAGTTTTTCAGCAGGGGGAAATGGCTTTAGTACTTGGTGACTGCTTTTAGAATAATGTTGAGAGGTTGCAATCTTGCAGAAAATACAGCTACTTTAGATGGACAGACATGTGGAATAAATGACTTATAGATAATCCCATGTGAATAGATGCGGCATGTCTGAGGCTGGTTATGGATCTGCTATGTTAATTGGTGAGAGTGAAGTAGAGTTCTCCAGGAATAAATCAGAGCTGTCAAACTATCTAAAATGATAGTCATTTCCTGGTTGGCACAGATAATAATGCTAATGGTTGTCAGTGGAATCTTTGTACAAAAGATATTACGTTTTCCTACTATATTATCTCATAGTAATGTCCTTATTTTCTTTTCACTGGCTACAATCTTGAAAGATGCATACTGTTAACCCTCAACTATTCATAACAGAATCCACTACCAGAATGCACATGTACTAGTCAGCTACTGAATAAAGCAGTGATTTTCCTGGACAGGCTTGTATTGTTGACAATTTAAAAACATGTACTCTGAAGTTGTGTTAAGTTGAGCCAGGTTTAAAACCAGAGCTCACTTCCCACCTCTGCCTGAAAGCAGTTTTTCCAAGCTATTTCTGCCTTTTTTGAAGGTGAATTTGGAAGGCCTTCTCTGCACTGCAGGGTGCAATAGATATGCCTCGTATCTTCCCAAAGTCCTGCAGGGATGATGGAACATATGATTTATCTCCATAGCAAGGTGACCATGTCTAAAACTGAAGGGTAACAGGGCAGATCCTCCCCTGTGACACAGAAGAAAATTCTGTTTAGGATGGAGCATAAATTCCATAGAAACTATTAGGATTACGGTTTTTGTGAGCTTACAGTGTATTCAGGATTCTTACAGATGTAAAACTGTAAATTTTATTTTGTCCATCTTCATTATTATTGGTTATTAAAAACACAAGGCTCTGTGTGTTTCTTATTTCAGGATGTTTTACTAACATGGCATTTCCCAACATGAGCTTCTCTGCATTCTCCAAATTCATTTCTTAGCTTGACTGTTTGAAACAAGTTGTGGGTAGAAATTTGTGTCTGTTGACTGCAACCCTGGGTAGACTTTCAGAACCAACTCTAAAGGATCCAGGAACACACTGCTCAGGGATTTCCGAGGGACTTTAGAGCCTTTCCCAAATCACTCTTGCCTTTTGTAGTATGTCCAAGACCCTGAATTTCTTTCACTCTTTATCTGTCAGCTACTACAGCTTGACTTATGTTATTAAATGATTACTAGTGCTCAGACAAGCTTAGGCTAATAAAAAGGGACACCCCCCTTTAGACCTTAATAAGCATTCAGGTTTTTTTCTTTTATTCTTTTACTTAATTACCTTTAACTAGCTCAAAATTCAGACATTGATATTTCAAATGTATCTGAAATGCAGCCATATTAAATTTGATAATGCCCTCAGCAGTCTAAAAATACATTAATGAATTAGGAAAGAAGAAAATGCAGCAAGCCTTTGTCTCATTTATACGAGGCTTCTACACTAGACTGGGTTAAGTGAAAATAATGTGATTTAGATAACCTGTTGCTCAATGTGAGTAGAAGATAACACAGTTATAGATTAGAGGTTTGATTTTGCATGTTTCCATTTTCAGTCTCCTTTAATGGCTTAATTTCCAGATGGAAAAAAAAACACCCTCAGCAGATTCTTAAACAAACAAACAAAGAAACAGCAAAGAAACAACAATCAAGGACAGTGATTTCCTAGCCATCTGTATATGGAAACTTGCCCCATACTTACCTGGGATTGGGAGGATATGATTAAGATGCTACATGTTAGGAGTCTATGTGTGAGCAAGGTGCCAAAAATCCCATTGGTCTCCATTTGGAGACCAAATCATAGGTACTTACTACCATCTAAACCTCCTAAGACATGTCCATGGGTCTGAAAGATGCTGTGTGGGAGAGGCTGTGCCCTTCTGGAGTGGCTGCTAGTGGCCATGCAATTAGACACCTATGTCTGGGTAACTGAATTGTACTAGTCAGTACACTAAGAATGGTTCAGCTCACCCTAAAATAGACAACTTGGACTGTTATTTTACTCTGTGCTTGTACAGTGCCTAGTAAAGTGGGGTTTTTGTCCACCACTGGAGATACTGTATACTATTAATACTGATAACATATCAATACTGATAAGGTCTCAAATGTAATACTTTATAGATAAGTGGATTATGATGATGAAGGTGTATTGAAAGACTGACACACTCTGACACTATTTTAATAGAAGCTGTATAAATACCGAAGTGAGACAGATTTGCAAAAATCGGCTTGTTCATGAATTAAAAAAATGCTACATTAATTGCATAAATTATTTGCTGAAAATAGTTCCCTTGGCTCTTATACCAAAATTGATTTACACAAACAATAGAGCATATTATAGGAAGATGTTGTTTGTTCTGTTCTGCCACTTACTCAGGAAAGCATCAGCAAAATGTTTAGAAATTAAATACTTTTCATACAGAATATCTGACCAGTAACTGCAGTGTGGTTTACTCAAAGTTCCCTTTAATGGAGGCATTCCTTTGGCATAGGGAGATGAAACAATCAATATTTTGAGAACCTGTCCAGGCTGTTTGCTTTTGATCCTTCTGTCTATGCATCATGAGTTTTTGCTCCTCCATAATTAATATTGTGTTACTCTGTGACTACTGACTGTTGTGTGACTATGGATTCTTTTTTTTTATTATAAATCCTGGAAGCAAAACTACATCTCTTCAAAGAATAACAGGCTACATCTGCAGTTGGGCTTCAGCAGCAGCATGTCCTATTACCATTCACACAAGTACAGATAGAGCGATAGGGCATATCACACAATATTTTCTTCAGTGTGTCAAAGACTGATAGAATCATTTTTTGCAGCAGCATTTTATTGCAAAAATTGAACGAGCTTAAACTAGACATATCTCTTACATCTCCCTTTCACTTCAAGTCACTAGCTTTCACTGTTAAGCAATGTGTGCTGAACTCATCAAACCTTAGAGGTACAAAACTGCCTGGACTGCTATGAAGAGGGCAGGTGTCTTAAGTACTATGAGAAAAGCAATTCTGATTCTGCAGTAATGGAAAAATAATTCTACTGAAGTCCAAATTCAGCCAGGATAAAACTGGAATGAGAACAGAACTGGTTTCTTTGTGCTAGTATTTGTACCTCTTGTATTGGATATCTTATAAGATGATGTCTTCATGAGTGTACCAATACATTTATGCAGGCTCAGGGTATTCCAATATTTTGCATATATATTTATAGATGATTATCCAAACCAAACTAGATATTTTGGGGGGGTTTCATCCCTTTTTCATCCCTTTGTATAGCAAACAAGCTCCTACAATGCTTAATTTTCTTTTGTTTTAGGCTAACAATTTCAAGATTGAAGCAACAATAAGATTTTGAAATATTGGATGGAAATTAAAGACGTAAATACCAAAATTCATAATACAGAGAAAATGCATTGCCTCCTTACACACTATCACTTTAGCTTTCTAATATGACATATGCGAAATGTGACCTCCATTTAGCCTAACTTTGTTCTAAAGAGATCTCTGAAGCTTTATTCAGGCAAAAACTATTCTTATTTATAACTGTCCAATAAATATTATTTCATTAAAACATCTTTCACCCACAAAGACTTTTAATTAAGGAGTTATGAATTCTAAACTTTGGAGGTTTTTTGCTTTTGAATTTTATGGTGATTATCATATAAATATGAGTAGATTTACAACGAACAAAATTTAGAAATATATTCTTAATTTCACTGTAGTATGAACTACTATCTTCAGTAAGGTTCTGCTATAGCAGATTGCTGATAATATGCCTTTATTCACTTTGGGAGACAAAATGCTATTTTCGATATTTGACTTGACAAATTTTTTCCTTGAATGCTTTCATGCAGTGTTCAATCAAAAGCTACTCTGTGCTTTGCAAATTGCAACAAGTTGAAAAGATAACACACTCCATGAGGAATGTTCTGTAATTCAGCCGATACTCTGGACTGAGACCATGAAAATGAAATGTCATTAACCCCAAATCTGTTCCTTTAGATAAAATTCTCATTTAAAAGAAATGAAGTTTCCATAATCTACCATTATTGAATGTATAGTCTAATACTAACTCCTGTATAGGTATTTCATGTGTTTGTGCACACACATACACATGTACATTGTATTTCCAGATACCGCTTGTAAAAATGGACTTAAATATTAGAATAGATATTGGAAACTTTAGGGTACAAACATTGTTAGAAGGTTGTAACATTTCCAGAAAGAAACCTTACTATTGCAAGAAAATCAGAGTTGGGGTAAAACTGGCAAGAAATCCAGTTGTTTGAATGGTAGAAATGGGGAGCTCTAGTACTGGGGACATCAGACCTTTACAAACCTGTGAGCCTTCCTGCCGGCACCCAGCCCACCACCATGGCATAGCAAATATATTGCACCTCCGCAATGGCCCTCAATCTGTGTGGGGGCATTCCTACCAGCTAAAAGGCATTAGTCACCACTGGGTGGAAATATATAAGAAAGGAACACAAACTCAGTATTGCTTGTTGCATACAGGTTGTTGTTTTAGTTAAATTGAATTTATTTTTAAAAATATATTAACTTGTTTCAAGTTTCCTTTGGAATATGACTGAGGCTTGAACAGTATAATTTATAGGGCCACAGGTGGATGTTAGTCCACTTGAACCACTTGCATGCCTCATACATATCCTGACTGCTTTGAAATCTGATATACCATGAACAGGAAGATGAGCAGTTGGCTAAATCCTTGAAAATCCATGCATGTTCTCGATAGAAGAAGAATGCATTCCTAGATTTACTAATCAACTGTGATACAATTGTATTCTAAGGTACAAAATGATTTTAAAAGACTAAGGGTTTAGATATTACTGATTAGAAGCTTTGTACATGCTTAAGACTATGTAACAAATTCCTCACTTTTAAAAAAGGATTTAATACATGTATATGATATCCTTAAATATCCACATATTAGAATTCAAAGGCTTTATTTTCAAGTAAACCTCATCCAATTTCTTTTAGTCCTGTTTCCAGAAATACTTATGCATATATCATAAGTTCCATGTCTTACTGTGTACCTAAAATGTTCAAAGATATCTATGATGTGGTATTTATATTTTTACTTTTGAAGATAAAAATGAAGTTATATATACATGCATTATCTGTTTTCAGATGCAATTATAGACCTATAAGGTTAGAGATCATAACTGCAAGTTCCAAATTCTCCAATTAAGAAAGAAAATTTAACCCCCATACTTCTTTGTAATGGGATGAGCTGAATTAAAAACTAAGAATAGCTCTTAACGTTGCAAACATTGCCAGATATTAGGTAAAGATATTAATTATTCAAAATGATAATTAAATGGAATTGAAAGCTGCAGCAACTTCCTCAAAAGATGGTTTCTAGTTGAAACAAAAATGCACAGGGAAAAAAGGAATTTCTTTTGTAGCTGTCCATTTCTGGTAATGTTCTGTCTGAAAGAAGATTACATTGATAGTGCTAGGGTTGTATTGCTGTTTTTCTTATCAGTTAAGACCAATTTGGGGGGGGGATAGAAGACTTTTATTACCTAACTAAAATTAATGAAAATGCTTCATGTAGCTGTTCCACTTAAAAATTATCTATGATATAACTGTGAAACTTATGGAGGAGTGAGACTAAAAAATCAGCTATGACTTAGCATTTAGAATTTTAGAATTTAGAATTAGAATTTAGATTTGGAATTTTCTGGAAACTCAGAATCAGCTTTGCAGGTCTAAAATGTAGGTTATGACTTAAATAACTCCACCTGCAGTGTGTGAAAACTTATTTTTTAATAGCTTTGTTATGCAGCTGGATTTGTAAAGGAATATAGTCCAGTGTTTTAAGGTCCAGAAGTGAGACCAAAGCAATCTAAATTCTAACTGTATCTCTGTCTCAGAATTATTTGAAATAGGACTCTGCTTCCTTATTTTTTATATATCTTTGACAAACAACTGTTGTAAGGCTACATTAATGAATATGAAATGTCCATTGAGATCTTGAGAGAGAAAGTAGTGTGGAATGGCTGAAACTTACTGTTGACACTTTTATGCCCAATGGTCTACCAGTGTTAACAACTGCAGCTGCAATATTTTATGATTTTGTAAATTTGTCTGAGTCTATTCACAGGTTAAGAAGTCACCTGCATTTGGGTGTCTACATGTGTCTATCTGAAAGTTGAGTGCCTAAACTTCCACCTAAGTCAAGGGAGATGTAGGGCCCAAACCAATTTCCCATTCATGGGTGTCTGATGCCATTCGAGATAACCTAATATATCTGCCTAACCTTCAGTTGCTGCTATTGAAGGATGCAGGTCATGTCATATCTGCCATCTCACTGTAGATACCCAAAGGCATTTCAAAGGCACTAGCTATCTACTGATCAGCTGGAGTGAGTTCAGTTGGGGCCACTGCTATGGTTGTGCCTGGAGCACTTGCCCTGTGAGGAGATGCTGAGGGAGATGGGCTTGTTCAGCCTGGAGAAGGGAGTTGGCTTCGGGGTGACCGAAGTGCAGCCCCCAGTGCCTACAGGGAGGTAATAAAGGACACAGAGCCAGGTTCTTCATTGTGGGTCATGGACAAGAGGGAACAGACATAAGCTGAAACAAAGAGAGGTTCAGTCTGGGTTTAAGGGGAAACTTTTTCCCCATGAGGACAGTCAGGCAGTGGAACAGGTTGCCCACAAGGACTGCGCAGTCTCCAAACTTGGATATTTTCAAAACCCAACTCGATAAAGCCCTGAGCAACCTGGTCTGACCTCTTAGCTGAACCTGGTTTGAGCAGGAGGTTGGACTGGAGACCTCTGGAGGTCCCCTCCAACCTGTACTATTATGCTATATTACCTGTGTGTAGGCAACAGCATCAGCCCTTAGTCACTGTGGCCAGAGGAGCTGAGAGCTATTTAGATCATCAGATTGGTGCCTGTGATTCATGCACCCTACTTTAGGTTGCCTACCTTACAATGAAGTGCAGTACCTCTGAAGAGCTTTATATCTTTCGGCTGCATAGCAAGCTGACAGTGACTAGTTGAGACATAGATGTCTACTTTTTAGTCATACCAACATCCATTGGCTACATTTCAAGGTTCTTGAAGCTGCCTAAAATGGATGCTGTGAATAAGCTGTGTTGGTAAGAAATAAAATAAAGAAAAATGTATAGAAAAAAAAGAAATATCAAAAAAGTAAGTCAGTCACCTTCCTAGAATAACTCAGTTTGGCAACTGATTCAGAAGATTTATTTTGTTTTAAAAATGTAAGTACTCAGAGAAACAGAATTTTAACTGTCTGGTTTGCCATAAAATAAAATAAAATCTAAAATGAGCCCATTAATTTTACTGTAATACCTGAGATTATTTGGTTAATTGCAGAGTAACACTAATTAATTATTTAGCTGGTACGAAACAGACTCCTGTATATAGGGCCAGAGAAAAGTCTGCAGCTTCATTTAATCTCATTACAATTCTGTGGTGTAGACACATTTGAATGAATCTCTGGAGACAGAGAACAGAGACAAATGGAACTAAGGAGGTTTTCACCTCTGCTAACTCTGGCTCAGGTCTGTGTCTGTTACTTCCTAAGGAGCTCATCAGGGAAAGTCACTGACCGCTGTATCAGCTTTTGTATTTCCCAGTTTCTGTCAATGCAAGTATCACAGATGCAAGGGGTAGGATTCTGCTCCAGATGAAGATACTAAAAAGTAGGAGTCTACAAGGTGGTTACCTGTGAGCTGGATATCTGAGCTCTCACTACAGTCTCTGGACAGCTAACCAGTGGAGCCTAGAGAGATATTCAGGTCATGCTAAAACAGATACATGGTACCCCATTACTTTGCCCACAAACAGATCTCTAGAGCAATCTGAGATGCCTTTGGGTATCTTGCTCAGCTTCCAGTTGCCACGCTAGAAGGATGCAAGTTTTCTGTGGGTCCTATGTCATATCTGCTAGCCCCATGTGTTCCCGTGTTACTCAATTTCTTACCCTAGATGCCTTGTCACATTCAAAATTTGTGATAAATGAAATAGGATACACATCCTCTATATGGACCCAAGAATTATTTGCCACGTATTATTCGAGTAAAATAGGACCAAAGCAGGTGCTTGTCCGCTTAAATAACACCCTTCCATCAACAATTCCAACCGTTCAATTTAAATCATTTTATTTATGGGTAGTGCCCTCAGGGCTCAGACAATACCATCTTATAGCTGTCTCTCTTATCTGAGATGCTTTCTCACCCTTCTGGTCACCTCCGGATGCCTGGGGTTGTTATCCTGTCTCCCTCAGATGAGCAGGGTTGCTGTGTCACAGAGCTAGTGCCCTGCATTCGCACTGGGAGCGGGTAAATGCTGATGGTGTGGATTTCTTTCTCTTCTGGTCCTCGCCAGTTTTGGGGTTCCCTTGATGTTTTTATATTGTTGTTTGTTTTTATAATGTTATTTGTTGATGTGGTGTTGTCACACTGGTGTGTAACTGTATGCTGTGACCGCTCTTACTCATGGTCATTTGCTGAACCTCTGCTATAGATAGTATGACAAGCAATAACTGTATTAAGGTATGGATAAACATTAGGTCAGAAAATTTAGTAAAACAAGCCAGGAGAAATTCCAGCAAGTCCCAACAAATTCAAGGATTTAAGGAAGTGAACTAGGCCTGTGTTTAAGCAGTAACTGCCTGACGATTTGTTCTTGCTTTGAAATTGTACTAACTTTGCTTAGTGAAGCAAAAGCAGAATAAGTTCTTGTGGCCCATGGTCTGTTACAGGACCATATTTACTGGCTGCAAGACTACAGTCTATGTGTGGGTGACAGAATGAAGGCCTAGATCTCGACTGACAGAGGCTCATCTGTACACTTCTATATTTGGGAGTCTTTATTTAAAACTGAACCCATCCACTGTTTCAAACACATGTGATGGTAGACAACTCTTATCCAGAAGTAGGACTGACATCATCAGGAGTACTAGTAAACCTGATATAGTGTAAGCAATGTTGGGAATTTACAGAAAATGCCTTGAGTACACTTTTGCATTAATTTTCTTAAATTTCATTTGCCAGCAGTAATTAAGTGGCACAAGAATTTTTACACCAGATCTAAGAATGGAGATCAAATACTTGGCAATTTTTGCCCCATTCAATTTACTATTAGTCATTAATCTTCAGTGTAATTTGAAAACTAGTCCCATTTCCTTAGAAAGACAGTCCAAATTCAAAATGAATTAATGGTCTGGGCAGAAATGTGTGATTCTGTAAAACAGTGTAATTATAGAGAATGCAAAATTCAAGAGCTCTTAATTCGTGGAACGATTATATTTTACTTCAATATGTAACATGGTGTTACATGTGCAACATAGGTGTTCAATATACACACAGTATGTGTATATGAAATGGCTGTGCACAAAATGCATTTGCATTATGAACATTTTGTCACACATTTAAAGAATACAGTTAACCAAAAATTAAAATTGCTGTATCAACACTTTTCCTGCCCTCCCAGACTTATCAGGGCATGTATCTTTATAGTTTAACAAGCTTTCCTATTAGATTTTGAAAAATGAATCTAGTTATTGACATACTTGAAGCATATTCAATTAGTCTTGATTTGGTATATTTGATTTAAAGGTTTTAGATTATTTGTTCCATGTTCTAACTTGACAACTTAGAAATGGAATGAAATTAACCTGTCAGGAAGGATTTATGAACTGATTTTGTTCACTAGTTTAGATGATTTACACGAATTCCACTGCAGCTGGTCTTGCCACTGAACCAATATTCATTTCTGAAAATGGATTAAAGGTCAATGTTACCAAATTCTATACTTTCATATACTAATTAACATTCATTTACCTTTTGGGGGTGGGGAGAGAAAATATGTTAAGCAGTGAACTACTCTGTAGTTTAATTAAATTCACATTGTTTCTTGTGTTAAAGAATGAACACATTTATAAATTAATAGTACACACATCAAATACCGATAAGCATAACTGATGGACAAAACAATTAATAGAGTGTTAATTAAGCCTATTTTAATTGCATCAAATATCCTGTAAGCCTACTTCTTACGTATAGTACAGAACTATTTATTAACAAGGTGTGTTTCACTGAGAGGCTTAATGAGCATGTCAAGATGAAGAAGAAGATGCTTCCGCAGTCTGTTAGTAAGCTATGAAGGATTTTTAAATTTCAAATGTTCAAAAATTTTCAAATTCAGATTAAGCTAACTCCAGCATTGGAAACCTGATAGAGGGCATCAGTGGAAGGAGCAGGTTTTAGTGTGCCTGAAAAGTGAAATGCCTTCATTCCTCACCATCTCAGACTGAGCTGAGAGGGAGCAGAGGGAGTACACATGCTGTGTGACTTCTTTTGTTAGGAATCACATTTGATCAGATTGCCAAGGTGGAAGAACTTTAAGTTATAAGTTTGCCTACTTTACCTTTTTTCCTTCTAACAGGAAAGCATATGTAAATGTGAACTATAATAGAGTTTCCTATAATAGGAAACATTTGCAATAAATTCATCTTCTGTAAAAAAGTGTTAATATTTGGGTTTAATATTAAAGAATCAATTTTCTGCCTATTCATAGGCAATTTACAACACCTGACATCTACATGCAAATAATACGTTACTGTTTATCCACCTAAATTCTAGCGATTCCATGGAATCTTCTTGCAGTTTGATTTTGACTGAGGTAACCGATTGTCTTGACTGAGATGCCCCAGTGACTTGGAAGTGATTAACGTGAAATAAATATTTATTTTCTCTGTTAGAATCAGTTGACTAGAGACATCACTGTTTTCAGTGGATGGGCATAGTCAATCAGTTGGTTACATGCGTAAGCTATTAATATCAAGATTACTGTCTAGATTCTATTAATGGTTGCACTGATTTGATTCTGATATGGAGTAAGGCACAACTATGGTATAGAAAAGTGAGGAAAAGACTGTGGGACCAGGCAGAAGAAATTGCTTGGGAAGCAAAACAGTGGAGTTGGACCGGTGCTAGAAACAAAAACTGCTGGAGAGTAACTCTGAGGTCTGTCTGAGAAATCAACAGGGAAACATTTTATCATATAAAGAATATTTACTGCTGCTTCGCATTACAGCCTTGTGTACTGCAACTACTTTGTTTTTAACAGGAATTATTATTTTGGCATTTATTATTGTGACAAGACCATTGCTAGAAATGTGAAAAGCAGGCAAATTTAATTGTTAGCTTTTCTAGGCAATGTTAAATTTTACATAAGATAGCTACCAACCTTGCATGAAAATTCAGTGAAAGACTCCTACTGATTTTAGAGTGCAAGACTTGACCTTTAGGTTTTATAACTACTAAGGAAGATACTTTTCGGTTCTTTATAAAACATCATGTGTATCAATAGCTCTGTGTAAATAATACTTTTGGATTTCACTGTTTCAGGGAAATATATCCTCTTCCTAGTCTTACTGTTATATAAGCTATTCTTTTTACTTCTTGTAAACCATTGTAGCATAACCAGGGGTAGCAGAAAAACAGTAATTTCATTATTAGGGCAATGATTGTAAACTGTTTAAAAGCTGCAAGTCAAAACATTATTTTAACTTTCTTTTAATTTACATGAGAGTGAATTTCATTTTGTGTGCAGCATGTTGTGTTTTGTGTTGAGTGATATTTAAAAAAAGACAGTTCATTAAGTAACTTCAGTGTATTGACAAATGGGCAGGATTAATGACCATTAAAACAATGCCTGTCAGTGTATTGTTCCCACCACAATATATTTTAGTTTTAACAAGACAAGTCTAGTTCCCTAATGAGGATAATTCTTAAATGTAGTGATTTCTCCAGAACACTATGTCTTCTGAATATAAGCTCATTGGCAAGATTCTACAAGTTTTAAAATAGACGTTATCCTCATTATTTAATTGAAACACGAAGTAACAGATATTAATAATATTACCATATATCTAGTATATTTCTGCACACTTTCCTAATGAAGAAGACATCACCTTTAGCCAAGACAGTTCCTGTGACTGATTCTATAAGAAACTGTAAGTAAGTATAAGATATAGGAAATCGGTAAGGATTCCCCAGCAATTTGCTCATAAGATTATGACTGTATTTAAATTATAGGCACCTTAATAATAATGTTTTATCTTCAGTAATCACAGGTTATTAAAATTGCTGGACAAGGACAAAAATAAGCTCCTTAAAGCTTATCTACTTTGTCACATAATGAAAATTTCAGTTTCTATAAAATGAATGGAATTCTCTTCTAATCGTGGTGTGTTACCCCTCTGTGTGATCCTGCATCCTACAAATGGTCCAGGTTCTCCCTGAACTTTCCAAGTACTTATGCTATGGCTAAGTGGCTTCATCTCTTTTTATGTACTTTTAACTGTCTGCAAACAAACAGCAAATGCAGAAGATGGGCTTGTGCACGGCATTACCCAGGATCAAGCTTAGGCAAATGGGGACACCCTAGGGGCAGCTGCAGTTTACCATTTCCACTCTAAGCACATACGACTAGTTATCTAAAAGCTGAGGACCTTCATCAATCACGGTAGATCTTGCGTGTGTTTCCGAACCAGCAGCTCCCTTCCATTCTTTCACCTTCTTGTTCTGTACTACCTTCACTAGCATTATTATTATTACTTATTCCCACCGTGGCAGTCTGAAAATGCCACAAAGGGAGACTTGTGCTAGGTATACAAACACACAACAAAATGTTAGTGCTTCCTCAAGCAGGGCCCAGACAATCTGCTTTCTTCTGTTTGTCATCTTACCTCCTAATTGACCTATATTTTTCACTCCATACAAAATTTATACATCTTAAAGTGTTTCTCAATTGCACTAGGTATGTCTGAAGTGGTAGAATAATCTGTACCCTATAAGAAGGTCCAAGTGAAAAAAGCATGTAGATGACTGATTTTGTACTTAATATAATAAGATGATTCTGAAGTATATCATTTTTCTATTAATACCAAATAAAGGGTTTCATCATGATTTTACTCTGGGACTAATTAGATGTGCAAAGTTAAATATGTCTGAAAGTTTTCTCAGAATCAAGGCATTACTCTGTGCTTTTTTATTATTTAAATCATGTCTATCTTTTCTTATGTTGCAAGTTTACTTAGCATCAGGATTATGAAAATGAAGGTCATGCCCATATATATGCAGCAGTACCAAGGGCTATTATCCATAGCTTGAGTTTCAGTGTTTATAATTTGTAAAACAGCAACTAAAAGAACATCCCAACAGTACAAGCTTTTCATTAAGGGAAATAATCAAAGTGTTTACTGTTTCTTAATTTTTCTTCTCTGGGATCTGTAAAAAGACAATGCAAGAACTTAGATAGATAGATAGAGCTCCTTCATTAAAATTGCATAGGTTCCTAGGGCCAGGAAAGCAATTTGTGAAGGCACAGAGGTAAACATTTTGCACAAAGGAAATTAATAAAATGTTCCCCAGTGGCTCTAAAACAGGGTTGCCAAAATATTTTCTTCGCTGTGCATGGAATAATGAGGTCACCATAGCAAACAGAGAATTGTAGAGTTGTATCACAGTGGCACAATGGTTCAGGACTTTCAGTGGGGTCTAGCAGCTTTTTGCACCTCCTCCTACTGCTATGATGGCCTGCAGAACAACTGTCTCCAGTCCTGGGCCTTTCCCATGAGGGTGCTGCCATAGTTATAGGCATAAAAATTTGGAGGAATGCTTCCTTTAGTGGGCATGAAACACTAGAGGTTTACAGCCAGGAGTCAAATGCATGACTGGCAGCGGGGAAAATCTCTATTAGCAAGGGTAAATATATTTTTTTCCATTATCTTACATACATGTTCTAAATGAAACATGCATTCTGTGGAGCAGAAGCCCTCAAAAATATTTGCAACAGCACAGCCAAGTAAAATATGACAACATCTACAAAGTGTGATTGGTATTGAAACTTAAAGAAAAATTCCTGAATATCAGGAAAACATGTAAAAATTATGTGAGAAATTTCAGGGTAAAAGAGCTCCAGCCCTTGCTTGCTTACTATCAAATGCTCACACAAAATATTGTATGTTGAAAATTGAGGTTGCTCAAATACTTTTCTTGTCAGTACAATTACCAATATATGAATGATCATAAAAGGTTTACTTTAAATCATATATTTTGCCTACTAATAAAATTATGCCAAAATAGATGTTCTTTTCTGCAAAAGGTGAGTAAAAACATGGTTCATATTAAAAGCCTTGACATTTCATTCATTAACATATGCATGCTCTTGCATGCACAGAAAGAGAAAGACTTATTTTCTCATTAAAAAAATGTGCAGTGTTGTTATTACTTTAAAATTATTAAGCTGAAGTTGGCTAATGTTAGCTAGGGAACAGAAAAGACAAAGAGATGGGTGGAAACTTGGAATTTGGATAAGAAGAAGTCTACCTCTTCTATAAAGAAAAAATGTTTTAAAAAGGAAAATAGAAGTAAGCTGCTAAGTGGAAAAAGAGAAAGTAAAAGAAGGGGGAATAAAAATGGAGACAGTGGAAGATTAGTTAAACAGAAAGCTAGGTACAGAGTAGCGTGACAGCTTGTTTCTAACTTGCTGTGGAACCAGTCTGCTGAAGATCAGGATTTAGCTCTCTGCATTATCACTTTGGGTTTTACCGACTCTCCTTGGACAAAATAGTTTCAGCCCAGAATGCTTTATGAGACCAAGCTTTCTTTGAAGTCATGCTCACTGGAACTATTAGTGTCTAAAAATTCCAGACTAGTAGCCAGTGACTTCTTTTTTAGTATCTGCATCTATGGACAGGTTAAAAATTGCATGGGGGGGCGGTTCAGTTTTTCCTAGAAGTGAGAAATACTCATTTGACTAGAAAATGCTTAGCTGTTTACCCAGTCGTTTCCCTTTTTGCTTGCCTAGCTGCAAGCCAAATCAAGTATCAAAAAACTCCTTGAAAATTGTAAAAAAATTAAATTTGTTCATATTTTATCTGAAAGACACTCAAATGTGAAGTTTATTTAGAGTATTGCTCTCCTTCATACAGAATGATTTATTATTTTCTTGCATTTTCACTTACTTCAGTTGAAAATTTTAGTACAATCTTAACTGCGGTTTCTCTGGGTGTGAAGAGAGGTGTTCAATATTACAAATCTGTTACTAGGCAGCTGTTATATTGCCATGAAACATGATAGCATGGTACATATTTCTAATCAAAATGTTTGGTTAACAAGAAGGTCAAAGAAGCAATTAGTGGAGGAATACAGTTCTATTGAGTGCCATGTACTATTTGACTACAATACAAACTGACACCGGGGTGAATTCTGCTATTGAAATCACAAAGGTGACCTAGGGCACTCTATCAAGCTTAGTTTGACCCTGACAGCTTTTGACCAGCTATTTGTTGTCATATCTTTCTGACTGAACAAGATGACAAATAGACACAAGACCTCACTCCCAAATGCTGCATTCTGTGAAGGGAGGCAGATTTTGACCTTTAATTGGTAGAGGTCCCTGGGTCTTGAGACTCCACATCTGCTATCTTTATTGTCTTGTAGTGGACAGAAATTCTGTTAAGTACTGTAGCAGTATGTGCTCCCAGGATAGTAAAAGTGCAGTTGCCATTAAATGGTATCAGAACATATTATTCCACAAAACAGTCCTCTTTTAAAAAAGAGGTTGCCTTGACTTTACAGAAGAAGAGATGCTTTGCTTCGAGTAATAAGCCTCTAATGCTTCATGTTATTCTGTATTGATACGGGGGCCTAGCCATGATAGAATAACTAAAAGATTTGGGCCCAGTTTGAAAATAGATAAATAAATAGATAGAAACTTTATCCAAGGCTATAATATTTGAATAAATATATATTTATGTATTCTTATAAAGTAGAGATCTAAAAGCAGTTTCACAAGATAGCCTTTTAAACAGAGGAGGAAGAAATTTACGATAGCTTTTTGTGACTCTGAGTAAAATGAGAACAATTTAGGTTTGGATCTATTTTTTTGCTATAAATGATGACAATTTTTCATTTGCATTTTAGGAGCTCTAGATTGGGCAGGTAATATACTTTACCACAGAAGCTATCATTTACCATCATATAAAAAATTAGTGAAGCTAAGAAATATCATTTATTTACTTGATTTCCCTGTTTTGCATTTGCTTATATATTTCCATGCATGCTTTGAGGTAGATACCTGAGTATGTGCAGGTATTTGTAGGACCACTCTTTTGCCATTCTGAATACTAACACTCTACAAAATGCAAGCTGAGCAAAACTATCTTAGAGCAATTAAGAACTATAAAAAGGCTCTTCACTGGAGAGCTGACTGGTGGAAAGTAGACAATCAGTGAGCAAGACAGTAGTAGTAATTCGTTTATAAGTTAGCACATAAGGTATAGAACATTAGTAACTTCGTCCTATGTGGCTTCTCATTCCTGCTCTTGGACTGCTCTTGTAAAGCCTTTCCTGGGTGAATTCACTAGATGCAAGTCCTGCAGTGATCTTGGTTCCTTTGGTCTTACAATTCTGACATATGAACAACTCCAGGAGGGTGTGAAGGGGGTGATTCCATGGGTTCCCTGCTCAGAGGGACAAGATATTTCCAAGGTACCACTCAGGTGCTGTTCAGTGCCACAGCTTCTGGCCTTCTGCTCACACCAGGTCCCCCTTTTGCCTGGAAGGGCCCTCATCAATACATATTATTTGCCTGCTGCATCTTGCTTGCTGTTTTCTGGTTCTGCTGCTCAGCTATCAGCTTTTATTGATCCTGCTTTTAGCTGCCTGCTGCCTGCTTCTCTTTCCATGGCTGTTCCTCAGGCTGCTGCTTCCAACTAGAGACTCATGTTACACTCAGCCTCATGTTTGTTTTTCCCTGAAAAACTCCATCACTGGATTGCTACTTTTTCCCCAGTTCAGCAGGCATATCCATGAATGGTGCTCCTGTCCTACCTATCCCATTTAGAGAGGAGGACAGGCCTACCAGAATATTAACATGTGCATTACAATATATGTGAAAGAATGTAGACTTATTTGACATGAAAAAGTAGCTGCATTATTTAGGTTGTGGTGAATCATTCAGAAGATCTCATAAAACACTGCTTCAGACATTAATAGAAATCAAGGGATATTTGAACATCTTCACATTACTTCTTATTTCAAGCTATTTTAAAGTAAATTATATAATGATTAATGGCAATAACTTATGGCGGAAGAATGTCTAGTGGATAGCATGTAGTCAGCACTAAGTATTTTTTAGGATGTAGCTCCTCTATGGAGACCTTAATCATGTAGATGATTTTAGTAGGCCTACATGTGGGGACTGTTGTTTTGTAAGGCTTTTCTAGGCTGTTGTTTAACAAAGGCATTAATGATAGGAGGAGAATATAAAATGCTTGGATAGTAAAACTCTTTAAGTACTGAACTGAGAGGTATTACAAAAAGTAGTGTCAGTAAAGTAATACAGAGATACCTACAGAGAAAGATATTAGAAATATAGAAGAAAACTATAATGAGTGAAAGAATGCAAGAAAAAAAGTAGCCTATAAAACAAATATTTAGCAGAATGGAGAAATCCAGAAAGCAGAAAATAAGGCATTTGTTTGCAGCACAAAAAGAACTTGAAACTAGAGTTTTTTGTGTCATCAGAAATGCCACAATTCAGGCTCTTATTCCAAGTGAAAGCTGTGGTAACTGTCTTGATGAAGTGTATGCTGATGAATACTCTGTAAATAGTAATCATTTGCAATTATTGCTAGTAGCTGGATTTTATGTCTTTCTGTTTTATGACTCCATTTGGTCCAAGAATGATGTGAAAGGAATCTTCTACTCCAGCAGTTTGGCTTCTCATCCCAAATAAAGCTGCATGAAAGTAATTAAACTTTCCAAACTTTGTACAGCATAAAAATGTTGTTTTTTTAAAAATTAAAAATTTAAGAAATTAGATAGTTCTGTCTTCTGAACACACTGCCTGCCCATGGATGAACCCCAGGGATTTTTATTCTGAAATATTCAGGACTTTATTCAGTTGCCTAAGGATAGGTTTCTATTTAAGATGTTCTGTCTAAGATAGCCACATGGGGCTGGTCAATGTCATGTAAGACCTATGGGATAGCTGTGCCCTTCTGGAAAGGCAGCTGAAGGCCTTAGGGTATCTCATATAGTCTAGAGTACAGACACACAGGCAATTAGGTTGTTTCCTCAGAAATGCTGAATGCTGAAACAATCCTATTAACAATGTTTTTTCAAGCACAATTAGAGTATTTTTTTATAGACTCTGATTTCGCTTCCTTTTAACATGCATGCAATAACACAAGAGGCCTATAAGAGTAAGGACCCATACACAGATATGGCGGTATATACGAAAGTGTGCTGGTCATGTGGTAGGGGCGACCTCAAGAAAGATGGTCTAAGGTGGGATCTTGCCAAAACACCTAATCAGAGTCCACTCTCAAATTGCCCAGAAGAAAAAGGACCATTGGGAGCAGACTTCATGAATAGTTTGATGACAGCAGTCGTCCCAACAGACCTCTTTCCCAAAGCAAAGATATTCCTGCATAAATGCTCGGGGCAGCTGATGAACTACCTGCCCGGTGCTCCTGCAAATCACTGGGAAAGGGAGTAGCATGGTCTCTGCAACAATAAAAAAAAAAGCTAAGCAGGTCACGTGTTTTTGTAATGCAATAGGTATGAGCCTGACATATCTATTTGTTCCAGATATGACTGGCCCAGGTATTCTCATTTATACAGTGCAAACTGCCACATTAAAAAAAAGTTGCGTTTTTACGCCTTTGTTGCTGAGATCGTGGTGTTTACATAAGGTACAAAGCAATGATAAATCACACTTTCAGGATACATCAGGGCAACTCCTCACCTTCTAGTTGTGCTTGAATTCATGTTAAAGCACATTTCCATCCATCGTTTTATGTTTCCGTCTGGGTCATTGTCAAGTTTCCCACTATCATAACATTAACTACAGAATTTTAACAATTGCTAAAGCTCTAGCACATACCAGAAGGGTCCTAGGGCAAAATTTGCCAGCTGCTTTCTAGTATTTGAGATGCAAATATATGTTTTGCTGATTTTGAAATATACTTTTAATCATGGCAAATTCACCTAGATCCCTAATCATTTTCTTAGATATGAAACTGAACGAATTTCTTTCCCTTCATCTCCTGTTTTTACTTTCAGTTGGATGTAATTTCCCAGTCCTGTTATACCATGTGCTAGGCCCCACATATTCTGCTCTCTAGACTAACTTGCCCACCATTAAAAATATGGAATACAAATAATAATGCCTTGGTGATTCTCAAGAGCAGATGGTTTTATGACTTAGTTTTACAAAATTTATTTTAAAATGTATTTTTCTGAGACAACCCTTTTAACTCTTTCATTTCTCTTTATATTCTTAGCATTACTGTTCCGATTCATTTAGCCCATGAGAATGAGTAGCAATAAGAGAGTAAGAGAGGCTGCCCTTTGACTTATGACCAGCTCCTGCTGCTTATTCCATTGTATCACACATTATTCTGGCATTCAGCAGAAATCAGTTTAAGCAGCAGATTTAAGATCAGCACTCAGAATAGCAGTGCAGAAACAAATTATAATATATGCTTCCAAGCTAGTTTAATGTCTTTCCTGTCTACTGCAATAAGTAAAATATGTCTGCTTGGCATTCGCTACCCAACTAGTGTTTTATGGTAGTGCAAGAAGCTCAGCAGAAATGTTGCAGTGCTGTTTGTAGTCACCATATGTAAATCAGATTTCAGCTAGTCATGTTTAGATGCTGAAACAGACACCCCTTTTGGCTGTGACTAATATTCAAAGGTTATATAGTTTGATATTTGTCTTGACTTTCTTTTGCTTCACATTCCCATGCCGGCTTCTGCTCTTTCCCATTTGCTCAGATGTTTGCAGAGCAAGAAAGTATTATATTTTGCTCCAAGAAGAATGACATTACTTCTTGTGATAGTATTTCAAAAGGAAGTTTACAATGGTTAAAAAGTTCGGTATTTCCTCAATAAATGTTGTCAGCTTTCAGTGTAGAATTTAGTTAGTGTAGAGCCTGGCTCTGCTTGCCCTCACCAGAGGGAGGTCTGCCCTTTGGGTGGAGAGTGGTGGGGTGCTGGGTGCCGGCCCCCAGCCCACCCCCACCCCGATGCAGCTCCCCAGGGTGCCCCCAGAGAGGGCTGCAGGGTCAGCGGAAGGATGCAAACTGCCCTTGAAATGCTGTGCAGAATTGCACATATATATATGAGTTATTAAGGTCACAGCCTCTTAGACAGAACTGATATGGCAAATAAAGAGAAAGACAGGAAAAGCAGATGCTTTACTTGCTCTTTAATGCTACTCTCAATTTCTAGCTAATCAAAATCCCTTAATAAACAAGACCAATTTGGTGCATACAGCTGTTCGATATCCACCCTATATCATCAGTGGTGCCTTGCTGATTTTATTTGAAGATCATACCCTTCACCACCTGCAAGATCAGAGCCTTGACTGTAACCAGATGGTGGCATTGTAGCATTACAGGAGTTTTCTAAAGCTGCTGTATTTCACTGGGGCAATCCAGAAAGCCATGACAAGCAGAGACTACATTTTGAAGTGGAATAACTGGAGAATATTGCACACCTGAAATGATGTTGGTTCATCTAGAGCTGAGAAAGGATTCTTTTAAACACCAAAAATAACAAATGAAAAGTTGTATTTAAAGAATAATCAATGAGTAGGAAAATCCAAACAAGTACTGACAACCCTCCATTTACAGTACATGCACACTGCTACCGAAGTTGTTCATGGAGTTCTTCACTATTTTTGAGTATTTATGAGTTAGAAGAAAATTAGGAAACTGGGGGAAGGAGAGGAATTACACTGCAAATATTATCCAAAAATGCATTACATCTAAAAAAATAAAAATGGGGGAATAGTATCATTTTATTATAACTATCTTACAGTTTTTTATAAGGAAAACCATAATCTACAGATTGGGGCACAGAAGCATGAAGTGGAAGTGTAATAATTCTAAACCTGGCTCTAACATGTTATTTCACTGTCATTTCCTATAAGATATTAACCTTCTCTGCCTCTTTCTCCCCAGCTCTGAAGGAGATAATTCTGTAATGCTTGCAACACTGTAATGACTAATTAGTTAATATCTGTAAAATGCATTGAAAAGTGCTGTGTGCTAACAACATGCTAGCATATTGTTCACAAATTAAGTCTACATTGAGCCACTGCTAACCCTTTAAAAAAAAATACTATTTTTCTACTTTGTTCGTACTTGCAAGTGGTTAGTGTTATACTCACATTTGCTACACTTACACTTGTACCCTGATTTGCCTGATTCAGACCCATGATTTGACTCTAGTCTATTCTCAAAAGAATACTCTCACCAGCAGTCTTTCTTTTTTACTGTTTTTTCATGCTGATGAGAAGTGAAAATATACTGCGAATCTCAAAAACCAGTGTGGAATGAGAAAGTCGTCTTTTCAGTTCTGAGAGTGCACATGGGTCTAAATTAAGCAAAGCAAAACTGCAAACTGCAGACTAGGCTCTGATGACGCCACTTGTGTGGAGCTGTGTCTTCTCTAAGACAGTTTTCTCTAAATATTTTCTAAACAATAATTAAACCTTAGGCATAATGTGTGAAGCAGTCATGGTTGCCAGCTCATAGACATTTTGTGAATGGTGGGACTTTGCGCTGGAGTTGAATTTGTTAAGAGAAAAAACCTTACCTCTTTAGCTAAACTTTAGTTCTGTCCCCTGATCAGCTGCCCACATTGCTTGCCTTTTTCTTAGCAGTCAAGCAGCTAATCAAGAATGCTCAAAATCGGGTAGTACTTTGGAGGGGAAAGGAGGAAAAGGCAGGAAGGACTAGAAAGAGCCCAGCAGCCCTGAGCAGCTCAGCCCATTTCCCATTACTTTCTGTGGCCCAGGGGGACAGCTCTTTCATCCCCTTCTTCTCTGTATGAAGCACCCAGTTGCCGATGGAAAGATGGGGACTTGCAATGGAGGCTTCCATCAGAGCCAAGGAAATACCACCATGGAGGAGTGGGACTGAACTGAGGAGAGGGAATAACTGAGATGGAGGCTGAAGGAACAGGACTGACTTCTGAACCTGTGAGGAAAGATCTGTGGCATAGTGAAGGACAAGACCTGCTGCAGTGCCAAGGGCTCAGATGTCCTGACTCAGTGAGTCTATGAGAATGGGCAACAAAAGATTTTACTTGCTCATGTGGGCACAGGCAGGATGGACAGGAATAAAAGGAAATCTGAGGAAACACAAAATTTTATAAAATAGGATGAGATTTGGATTCAAGCTGTTGATTCTGGAAGGGACCATTTTGTCATTATGACCTCGTTCATGTGGTAATGATCCTGTGTTCATTTGTATGAGAGTTAAATGTAGCTGTTAGGTATATGTTTATTGAAGTCAGTTTGAGTTCACTTGCAACTGAATAGTTCCTCTCAAGTAAAATTAGTCTGAATGAAAATAATGTCAGTGTGAAACACCACTCATCTTCATACAGTCACTGTAGCCACCAGCGTGTGGACCCTCTGAATCCTGTTGGGTAAATCCCACAGATCTTTTCAGATACCATAAGCTGAGTAGCTCTATGGGTTTTTTTCCCCTTGAACCACGGTTGTGACTTGTCCAGTCTACCTGAATTTGCAGGGTGAATGTGGGGTTTCTCTGAAAAACAATCAGGCAGAACTAACTTGTGTCCATCTTAAAGATCAGTCATGTTAGTCTTTGAGTTTTAGCCCATACCCTTTGTGGAGAGCGAGTTTGTGTTAAAAGCATTACCTCACTAAGTGAAAGGCATTTGCTATGTGGAAGAGACTTGAGGTAGTGACAATTATAACTCAAGATAACTTTGGAGTGAAGACAATCCACAGAAATGGTGATTTTGGCAAGCATCACATTGTAAGGAATTGTGACAGACCTGGCTGCAAAAACTGGTAGATTTGGCCCTAGCTTTGTGCTTTAACTTGAGTACAACAGTGTTTCCCTCATAAATCATCCTAAAATGAAGGTAGTTTTTCCATCACTTTAGCAAGAGAAGACGTTAGCATATGGCTTGAGTTTTACCATTGATTTCAACAGCAGCCCATTGAGCCTATATTATATCCGGAGCTGAAAGCTCACCACTTGTTCAGCTTTTTGTCTGTTGTTGTCTGCGCAGGACGGCGTTATGTGAAGTAGAGGCCTAGCTGGGGACCCAGGTGTTACTTCTTACTAAAAGCTCTCTGCTGGAACTTCCTGACTCATTTCCCTGATTACAAAGACAGCAGGTGTCAAACACATCAGGAAAAGAACAAAGGACATTATCTATCCATACTTAATTAAAGGCATAAATGCACTCAAGCCTGACTGGCTGAACCAGAAGGCCGTTAGGGTGATAGTATTTTTATTTATTTTAACTGTGCAGGAAGAAATTTAAGCTGATTGTTGAGAACAATGCAGTTTAAAGTATAAAATCATTTTCCATTTTTTTGGTTGCTTCTGTTTTGATTTTTTAAGAAAAAGATTATATATGGATTTCCTTATAGTTACTTTCTTTTTATAAGTACTTTTGTGAATACAGAACATGACACACATTTAAAATACACAAGGTAGCCTGATAAATATGCAGTCTTATATCATCTTAGCTTTTGTTTAAATGTCATTGAAGGAACAGGCTTTCAACTCCATCACCTTCAGTGGTTATATTATTGGATTTTTTAAACAGTTTAAATTTTCTATTACATGAATCCTATCTATTCATCAAGTAAAAATGTGGCTCACATATCTTATGGTTCACCCTGCTACTGCATGGTCTGCATGAATTCAGTCACCTTTTTAGTTCTGTAAAGATTTTCAGTATAAAGGATTAGGAAAAGAGATGTAATCTGTGTTTATAAAAGGCACTTAGGTATATTCCAATGAAAATGACTGTCATGTGTTAGTAGCTTAGCCTTATACTAATAACTGTAGTAGAAGATCAGTGATTTTCATATCTATCTTGTAAAATTTACACAAATTATCTTAAAAATGCCTATCCTAGAAAAATTCTAGAACATCTATAATTTTAGTGTATTTGTATTACTTTCTTCTATCAATACTATTAAAAGAATTAAGTTCACTGTATATTGTGGTTTATGTAATCTTCCAGTAAATAACTCAGAACCATTATGTTATGAATACCTTTATAATAATAAGTAAAGAAGGATCTGTTTAATAGCAGGGGCTTGGTGGGGTAGCAAGGGGACATACTGGTACAATAAGGCTAGCTAAAGACTAGGTGTGATGTAGCAAATGCTGCTAAAGAAATCTCCTTCATTTCCAATGGAGAATGTAATACTTAAGATGTTCTCTTAAGATGAGAACTGCACTCAGAGGCTTAGCAGGAACTGAGGTTTTAAGATGTTTTGAAAATGACAATTATTGTATATGTACACTACTTAGTCTTTGGATACCTATTACATCACTAGGTCTGTAATCCTCTCATAAAGACCCAGATTATGATGCCTTTGCTTAATTTAAATAGTTCTTATCTCCATGAAACACCCCCTAAATATTTATTTTTTTCATGCTTTTTACTATTTTAAAGAGTGTACCACCTGTAAAAGTCACAGTCTTAACATCCTCATTCAAATTTCAGTGAGCATGCTGGAAGGGATCTCCTTGACTGACAGGCTTTGAATCAAATTCTAATATTCTGTTATTAATTTATAAAAATATTTTAAGTGTAGCCTTAAAAGTTGCTTATATGAAATCCTAGTAGCTTATATAGGTCTCAAGCACTTGCTAAACTTATTTTCCAAAATTAAACTTTAACTCAGAGTCATCCCAAGTGATATTTTGTGGCATCCTCAGTGAAAGCTTTATAGGTAGATTCTCTTAACATGCAAACCTTGAAGCTTTCAAGGAGTTAGTATAGATTTAACTTGACTGGTTTCTTATCTGAGTTTAGTAAAAAACTGTAGTTATCATGCATCAGAAAGAATTTTGGTTGCACATCACTTAGAGGGATAACTAGGAGGAAAACAATAGGCTTGTCACTGAAGTGTTTAGGTGTGACATAGCAAACAGAGGCAGCGAACAGACGCAGCAGTGTGCGCAGCAGTTCGCGCAGAAGGGCGCGCGAAGGGACCTTTGTTTCTGTTCCCTGTGGTGTAGGTTTCCTCAGGAATGGTTGTGACACGCCGCACAGCGCGTTCCCCAGTAGCTGCTGGAGTTGCTGTGTCAGAGGCTTGGTCCCAGACCGACCCTCTGACAGTAGATGCAGCTCTATAGGTCTCAGGCTGCAGGGAGTGCTTGGGGCCTCTCCGGGAGGCCTGGGCTGGCGGTCAGCTCTCCTGCAGGAGGTGTGCTGCTGTTGACGAGCTGTCTCGTCAGGTAAGGGAGTTACGGGAGGAGGTCAGTAGGCTGCGCAGCATCCGGGAAGCAGAGCAAGAGATAGGCAGGGTATTCTCGGAGACTGTGCAGCTTCAGGAGTCCCAACCCCCTGCAGCAGTGGAGTTGCCAGAGGGCTCTGTGCTGTGTGAAATGGTACATCATAACACCGTAGAAGAAGGCTGGAAACTGGTCACTGCTCGTGGGAGGAGAAAGGCTCCTACTCCTCC
>NW_020450818.1:0-22853 GCF_003343035.1 Apteryx rowi
CAGGACCCTGCACTTGCCTTTGTTGAACTTCATGAGTTTCCTCTCTGCCCACCTCTCCAGCCTGTAAATTCCCTTCACATATTGTACTTCTGACAGCCCACTACAACCAATCAGAAACTTCTTCCAGATAAGCTACAGAAAGCCTTATGGCAGTTCTTGATTTTACAAATTCAGGCAAAATGTTTGCTCTTTGTAATAGGTGGAACTTGACTAAGTCATGAATAATATCCTCACAATCACTATAGTTGTCACAATCCTCATATGGATCTAACTCTACTAATTAAAAATAAATACATAATAAATAAATAATAAATAAATAATAATTAAATTTAGAATTTCATTATTATCACCTTGTCTGCTTGGCATGCATGCATAAATAAACTGCAGAAATGCTTTATAAATATTATACTATAAAAAGCTGTCATATTAAAAACATGAGATAAAAAATCACGTGTTCATTATGGAAATCCTAAGTGTGTTGTAGTTGTTCTTCTTTTAGTTAGACTATAAAATTTCAGAAAACCCTTTTGAATTTTAGTGGTGTCAGAAGTTACTTTGATGAAATACATGAAGTTTTTAGGGGGCGGATAAATTGTTATCTGTTATCAAAATGCACAGGATGGGAAGACAGAACTTTTTAAAGCTGATTTCACTGCCAAAGCCAGTGTACCACGGGATTACAGAACTTGCTGTGCTCTGCAAGTCCAATGCACTGATTGATTCCCTACCTCACCATAGCAGAAAYGTCTGTCCACTTAGCAACATGACAGTCTCCAAGACCTGAAATAAAAGCTTTTAAAATGCAAGGTAATTGGATAGCCTATTTTGAATACTCCTGAAGTACCCAGTACATAGACCCAACATCACAAACATAACAGACTGATTCTGGATGCTAATTCTGTAAGGTAGCATTCAGGAAAAATTTGTCTCTCTCCCATGTCTTCTACAGTTGAGATGTGCCTCAAAAATCTTAAGTGGAAAAATAAAAAAAGAAATGTGCAGACAGGTACACTCTCAAACTGTTTTGTGTTTTTATGCTTTCCTCTTTCAGTAACTGTACTTCTAATTTGCTAATCAAATATCTAACTAATTGCACTGCTAAAAATACACACTGATTTTTTTCCCAAAGTTTGTGTAGTATTTAATCTCATTTAATGAACACAAAGTCATTCATTTGTCTGCAAGTGAGAAATCCAAATATCAATAGGTAGTCGTACACAAATTCTGAGAATTTTGGTGCATTTCCCCAAAAGCTGCAAAGTTTTGCTCAAATTTCAGTGTGGGACTGCACACTGGTAAGTGAAAGGCAGGCATAAGTGAGGATCCTTCTGGCAGGGGCAGGCAATGGGGAAGCAGGGAAAGGTTTCAAGCAATCCCCACTTTGTTCGGTCATGGAAATGTCACATACAKTTCCAGTTTCTTCACTGAAATTGAATAACCTTGTGAATATCTGGTCAGAAGCATATTTGTGTCTTTCCATATGCAGGGTTATTTGTTGAGTAGAATTCTAAAATGCAAATTGTGAATATCAGAGGGAGGTGTTTCTTACTTGCAGTATTTTGCTTTTAAATTCTCTCAGATATTTTGTAAAAATGTGTGATCTCTCTGGCAATTTTACCTCTTCCCTAGCTCCTTCCCTTTCTTCTCCATGAACTAGCATCAGAGCCTTCAGCGGTTCACAGTCAATTTACAAACTATTTAGCATAATCTTCAGACAAAAGACTCCCCAAATTTCTTAATATAAGATATACTACAGCTGAGTATTTCTGAGTTTGATCCTATACTATTAAAATCAAAGAGATCTTGATTCTTCCAGCTGATTCTAGTATTCAAATGAGATGTTCGTACAAYATCTGTTTGCTAGGTGTTTAATTTTCTTGAATAACTACAGTTTATTACAACAGGAATGACTGTTCTTRACAGAATGAGCAACTGTCACATCCCCTCCAAGAATTTCAATTGCTGCTGCTTTAAAGATGGCAAGTCTCTTTTTGGTAATACTGTTAATTTGAGCCATGAGTCTGGAAAGCTTCAGACTTGATGGAACTTTATGAACCACAAATAAATTCACACTTCTGTTTGCAGCACATAATGTTACACATGGAAGTTTTTACAAGATCAGTAAACGCACTAGGATTAAGGCTAAAAATACTTCCAGACTACCCAAGCAAAGATACATGAATCTTGCAGGATCTAAAGAATCACAAATTTGTATGTAATAATTTACACATAGATTTCTTCAGATCATAATTTTAAAAGGAATTTCAGACATCTTAGTAATTCTTTACTCTGTAGATTTAACTTTTAATTAGCTCATCCTCAGCAGCACAGTTTCATTGCTAATGTATTTCTTGAATGAACAATGCTGATCTTTTACTGAAAAAGTATGCTCTGCATAAATCAAATAGTGTTTTTGATGGTTTATTATATATTAGTATATCAACTAAAATTGTCAGAGAATACTGTCAGATAYTTAATCAAGCTGGTGTGGGAAGGCAGGCAGTATCTAGCAAATAGGAAAAAAAAACTAATTGCAGAATATTCCAATATCATGACAAAATCAAGGAACATGCTGCATATATTATACTAGCAAAAGACTTGGTTAGACTGCTGCTTGTGCTGTTTTCTTTCAAAAGTTTTGCAGAAATCAGAATGGTACAAAATTTAACAAGACCTCTTTACTTTGTAGAGGTGCTACCTGATTTTGATTTTAGCAGAACTTTGTACAATGATGGTCTTTTCTGAGGTTTGCTTGATTTAAATCAAAATTATATAGCTTCACCCAATATTACTGTCTCATACAAATGTGGCTGACTTAGTTCTACATAAGATTTGTCCACAACAGTTTGCTAGCATATTCTCCCTTCACTTACCCCATGAAGAAAACTTGCCTAGTCTTCAAGCTTGCAACCAAATCTGAAATATCTGAATATCTGGAAATTTACCAAGACAAGCACGGTATACCTTTGTAGATTTCTGTGTTATTCTGCTCAACTGTTTCTTCTCCAGACCAGAGTCCTGGATTACTCAGTCAACCCTCTTGTGGAAAGAATTTAATGGCTTTGATCATCCTCATTGCCTTTCTGTAAACTTCTTTCAGATCTACTAATACTAAACTTTGGAAAGGCTACTTGAACCATAAAAAAGTCAGAAAAAAATGTGGCAGACCTAAAGAATGCCTTACAGGACAAAATGTAATGGGTGTTCACTTCAGAGAACTTGAAAAATTAAAGGAAGAGTCTGACAATAGGCCATAATTAGGGCCATAATCAAATTAGGCCATAATCAAAACAGATAATAAAGTCAGGTAAGGTCCCTACACTGTATCACTAAAGTCAAAACTGTGCACAAACTAAGGTAGTCATCAAGAAGTTTAATCCACAAATTACTAATAACATGACCTAAAGACAACTGAGCTTTGGAAAAAACACCCATAAATTCCAAGGTCAGCATTACCAATAAAAATACGTTTTGTGTCACTGGTGGTATTAGTTCTGGGAGGTAAAAGGAAGCTGTCGTTTGACCATTGCAGAAGTTGCATATGGGAAAGAAGATCTGGAAAGGTTTGGTAAGCTTTCAGCAGATTGTAGCTGGGAGATGGGAAGCTTTTTTTCTTTCTTTCTTTCTTTCTTTTTTCTTTTTTTCTTTTTTCTTTTTTTTCTTTTTTCTTTTTTTTCTTTTTTCTTTTTTTCCCCTAGGATGCTGAGGAATGGCAGGACCCTTGATCCCTCTTTCTCTTCCTCTTGAAGTCAGTTCCTTCATGCACTCATCACCTCCAGGCTTCCTCCTTGCTTTGCCGAAGGAGCGAAGGACCAGAGATGCTCCTGCAGCAGGAGGAAAAGGTTGCAGAGGGAGGAATGGCAGCAAGACAGAGCCGTGGGGAGCTGCTCCATGCCCCCTGCTCCTCCTGCAGAGGACATGGTGGGTGGGGACACAAGCTGCTGCAGCTGCCACCTCCGCTCATGCACCTAGCCGGGAGCCCAGATGGAGGGGAGCAAGGACAGCAAGCTGAACTGGTGGTGCGAAGAGCCAGCGGTGCCAGAACAGGCATTGCTGCAGCAGCCAGSCCCCATCTCCGCCGCAGGCAGGCTGCTGTGCCTACCAGCACCCTGCCTCCTTTGCTTTTTATAATGGGAATCTCTTAGAAAAAAGTGAAGGTTTTGAGTCAGACTTTGAAAAATGATTCATTTATCACCAGGGTGATATCAATGGCAAATGGAACAAGGCAGACATAAAAACTTTGAGAATGTAACATAAAAATGTAAAACAGAATCCTAGAACTGAAATAGTGTGTTTCTTAATCTTAATATAAGAACAGCATTTATGGCACTAGTCTCAGTTAATGGACCAAAAGTCATGAAGCTTTCTCAGTGGCATATTAATTTCATATCCCACCTTTTACCAAAATTATTAGCTTTTTACCATAACTTATTTATAAACAATTATTCTAAGCCAGAGCAAAATTTTTCCAATGCAAATCATGATTTACTGTAGAGAGACTACTATATTGAGGAATGGCAAAAGATTACAATTTGGGTCAATGCTTTTGAAAGCATTCTTTGAATGTATCCTGCCAACTACTTGTTGTTATTAAGGCTGCACAAGTAGACCAAACAGATAAGGAAAGTACACCCATCTGAGCAGTCATAATATCAACAAAAATGTTAACTCATGCAGGTGTAAAAACAGAAGTCTGCTTAAAGTTCTCACTCTAAGTATAATTCCCAAGAAAGGTGGTGGGATAGAAAACATGAGAAATGATAGCCCTAATCCCTCACTTGTCTGAGTATCTTTTTAGATGCTCAAGCAGAAAAAGATGCTATACCCTCAAAAGACTGTAAGAAGTGTTATCTCTGCTTGGCATTTGAAATTTCTAGCAGATTTGGGGAACAGCGTGATAGTTTTCTTGGAGCTGTACAGCTGGTAACATCCTTAGATATAGTCTGAGTGTTACTAATACAGTTATGTACCCACTATCTGTTTGGTGCTGTATATTTAACATATGATATCTGAGCAAAGCAAAACAGAAATAACATTCTTAAACTGAGACAGAAAAACACTTTTCAAGAGGAATTTATTGAAGTAAATAATTCAAGACAGCTGATCCTGGCTCGAGACTTTAGTACAGTAATACGCATATGCTTCTGAAGGGTGGTATTTTTGTGTACTAAGTAACCTCAGTGTTTGCTGAGTCTCAGTGCTCACGCAGTGCAGTGCAGTCCACATTTATTCTCAACGTACCAGATTCTTGCTTGATTCCTGCACGGGTTGTTTGCTAAATCTTCAGGCTGCTTGTTCAGATTTAAATATTTAAGTCTGCCACTCCTTGGCTTTATATCAGAGGTTATAGCTACTTAATATGAAATAAGAAAAGGGACTACTGTTCAAAATCAATGTACTCAACCACTCTTTATCCTCTTTTCTTTTTTCCTTTCTTCCCCCTCCTTCTTTCTTACCCTATCTCTCTTTCATTTTATATAATCAAACTGAAAAACTTTCTGCCCAAAGGCTTCCATGGTGCAGGATTGCACGTACCCCCTTCACCCTACTACTCTTCACCGTTCTTAATACAACCAGGATTGCTATGAAAAGAAGTAAGCTGAACTGTGGCAGCAGACCAAAGTCAGGTGAAGGAAGGTAGAAGATAAATGGGAAGGAGCTAAAGTATTCTCAGGTAAAGAGGTAGCAGGAGTAAGGGAACAAAGAGGCAGATATTAGTGGGATAAACGTTGYAGGAGAAGTAACCAGTCAGGAGGCCTGTGTGATGCAGGTGTAATGCTAAGAAAAAAAGATTACATATCTGTTTCCTTACTTTTCACTAATATTTCTTTTCACAATGTTTTAGCACAGAGAGTGGGCAAAGACTTGGAGAAGGACACTGACTACCTGACTGTCAGGGGAAGTTCTTGAAAACAGCAAGAGTATTACAGGGGCCTGAGTCAGAGGAGCTGCATAGTTTGTGCAGAACATGAAACCTGTGCTTCACAGCAAATTGCATTAACCATTCATCACCAACAGCAACTAGTTTTGGAGTTAAACATCTAAAACATCTACAAAATAAAATACATCAGAATAGGCATTTTGGCTCTTATTACCTCGCTTTGGGCAGGGGAGAAAGTCCATTACAGACTTTCTAGCCAGATTTCTATATCCTTTGGTTTGTTTAAATTACTATGCAAATAGAACTTCTATCTTTGTATTTCTGTTTTTGTTAATTCTCAGGATCACATTTCTTTTTATGTTAATGCAATATTTGTTACATTATCAAAGTTTTTTTCACATGCTGTGCTTTCTCAGTTCTTGAGGTTAAGTGGGGGTCTAACCTTTTGCATCTAATTGTTCTTTTCCATTTTGTTTCTCTTCTTTTTATTGTGTTTGTATTGTTTTCCTCTAGACAGGAACAAAGAGTTCTGCCAAAAGAAGCAGCTTCATGACTCTAATGAASTTTCTGGATGGTGCCCATGATTGATTTTAAATGAATCCAATTTCTTGTAAAGATTGTGTATCTCTTCTAACATCCCAGCATTTGACATCATAGCCACTCAAGAACATCTCACACATGAGGGATGAACAGCTTCAGAAGTACCACTGACAGTATATAGAGCCTCAATACCACAAGGATGTCTGGAGAGAATTAAGCACTGTCTCCTATATAAGAAGTTTCTTTGTGACTATTTGCATCTATGTCTGTTCTTTTAAAACTCAGTAAGACCTCAATGGTTGTTTTTTTAGCCAAACATTGTAATCATCTGCTTCTTACTCAGAACAATTGAGCAACATGGGGATGAAGAAATAGGGCTCAGGACTTAAAGGCCAACTTTTAAATACTTGCTTCTTCTTCTGAGCAAAAGTAAAYGGAGGGGATTACAACACATTTAATTTATGCTTTTTGCAATCTTATACYCAGAAATGAGCTATATGAACTTCTATTATTTGATCATCTCTGTCCACCCTGAAAAAAAAAGAGGATTTTTTTCCATAAATACTACCTGAAGATGACTCAAGCTTGTGAATTACTCAAATAAAGAGGATGAAACTTCATTAAGGCCGAGTCCCTTAGAATTAAGTAATATAATGCTAACTTTTAAAACAAAATTATAGTATTTCATCAGTATTTTCATCTCTTCCCTCCTAAACTTTTAAAAAGAGCAAATTATTGTCTGGGCATTTTAATAATGACTACATCAAAATTGCTACCCTAACTTTGTCAATGCACTATTTATTCTGGCGTTAAGCATCTAAAACATTTTTAGAACTGTGGCCTGTATCTCAATGACATCTCATTACCCAGCCTACACTCACAGGATACTTCTTTATAAAAGTCCAGTTGGTATTCAAGATTTAAGTGAAAGAACAAATAATCACAGCGTGAAACATTTTAAGTGCTAGCAGTAATGGATCCTACCATTAAGTCATCTGTATCATCTATCAGAGTGCCTTTAGAGATGGAAAAGTCTGCTTTTTTGTTGTTGCCTTTGCAGCTGTTGACTCCTAAAGAACTACAGTTTATGTCTGTAAAATGTCAAGTTGAAAAGGGTCGTATCACTGGACATCAGCGAAGCCAGAAAAGCTTCCTGATTTGATTACTAGTATTAGAATCATAGAAAAATAGGACTAGAAAGGATCTGAAGGGGTCACTTATTTTTTCCACTATTCCAAAGATAGGACCAATCATACCAGTGTTTTTGTGACACACAGAGACTCCTCAGACTAAGCCATCCATTCTTTTTTTTCACTACCCTCATCAATTGAAATCAAAATCAATTTAAAATTACAATTTGAATTACTCTTGCTGCAGTATAAGCTCATTGCTTCTTCCTGGTCTTTGCAATAGTCCTTGCATACTTGATCACAAAAGTCATCTTTTGCCTGTAGCTAACAGTTTCAGCTAGACCATGTTTTCCAAACATTCTTATGAAAATGTGTAAGACTATCAAATGCTTTTTCAGATTAGGTGTCCAGATTTAGACACCTTATTTGAAATATATGAAAGTAGCACAATTTCTCACTTTCTGAAATTTCAGATATCCTTAAAGTTRTAACAAGTTCAACTTGTCAGGCTGGAAACACTAGCACAGAAATCTAAGAGCYCTGTCCTCTATTGCATGAAGTATTAAAAGAGCAGATAAGTAATAGAATGCAAAGATGGCATCAGACATTATTAATAGATTTATTATTTGTTAACTGACATCTAAGCTTACCCTCTAAATCGTATGTGGTATGCTTGCTGTTCCATATAGCAGATCAGAGGTAGTTCCCTTCCCAGAATCGTTTTAGGTTTCCTGGCTTTCTTCTGAATACAGCCCGATATTTGAGGAGGAAAGGTTTTCTCTTAAAAGCTCTCCCTTGAAAGCCCCCCTGAATCCTCCAGTGAAAAGAGATCCCTATCAATTTATTATAGCGGTTCTAATTCTTCTATTCATAATCACAGCATTGTTACTTAAAACTAGATTTTTCACTAACACAAGGTTCTACTTAATATAGAACTCAGCAGTCCTTTGAAAAAGTTATATTCTATTGAAATGAACTCAGGATGCAAGTTATAATGCTATATCTTACTTGTATTTTATTTGTGGGTAATAAGGTGGATAGGAAAGTATTACCAGATATTAAGAAAAGGTATTTGGCTTACATGAACAAATTTAAATTCAGAAATGACTTAGCGCTGGCCAAACAGTTGTTTCTAAGAATAATAGATGCTGTACTCCTGCTTGTCTGCACCTAAAACCAAGAACCTTTAATCAATAGTAAGCTTAAATATAGAATTTAAAATAAACAATTATCACTGTGTCCCACAGTACTATCAACAGATCTGTAGTTACTGAAATACCTCTTTTTTCTTTTTGCTAGGTCTTTCTGTACTCATCTAAAGTCATAGAATTCCCTGCTTTCTATTTGTTATTGATTAGAAGTAGCAAATAAAACTCCTTGGAAATCAAAATCTTTTGCTAAAAAAAAAAAAAAGTTTTTTTTAAATGATTGTAAAATGAACCTTTTTTCAAAGAAAAGTAGTTTTACATGTTAAAATTTTGATTATTGACAGTTTTGTCAGGTCTACTTACTTTGATTTTCTTGATAAAAATGTACAAATACCAAAAAAGTCACATTTAAAAAAGTATAAACACTTCATGAAAATGATCAACATTATCAAATTATTTATCTTAGAGTAAAAATATTTGGTTTGTTGCCATCTATGATCTAATAATTCCAAAAGGTCATTTGTGGCTGGCCTACATGCAATGGAAATCTTGTATAATGAAGAGGAACAGGCTGCCTTCACCTTTGCCCTGAAAAAACTGGCAAGTACAAACTTCTTTCCTGGTAAACAAGTCAAACCACAACACTCACTCTGTTGCAAAACCATTTCCTATTCTCTTCATCCTCTAGTTTAAGAAACAAAACAATAAAGGATTTTATATTTCTTTGAAATTAAAGTGGGATGCAAGAAACAGGTCGGTATCAATATCTCTCTACAACTGTAATATACTAGACTAGTTCACATGGAGTATTAGATACTCAGTTACCTGCAGCTGTTCTCAAAATAAGATATTTAAAATAAGGTATTATTCAGTGTAATGATGGCAGAATCTATTCCTCAGGGAATATAAACATGTATGTGTTTGAGAAAAAGAAAAAGAGAGATACACACATGCAAAGAGCATAAAAGAAAGACGGAAAGACTAATGTCCTCGAACAAATGTATTAATTTTTATTTCTCTGTCCTGTTTCAATCTAGACCAATTTCTATAGTGTCACAGCCAAAGATTGGAAAAGTGTGAAGAAAAAACTGCTGTGAGGACTAAAAAGAATGATTACTTTATTCTATACTGGTTTCTAATCCTCCGCATTAGATGTCTGAAAAGTTAAGTATACAGCAGTTACTGACTTCCAATTAAGTGGTAATGAATGCAGATTTCCATGAAGATTCCACGAGTTAGTAATTACAGTTTTATTGCAATTGGAAATCGTGAAATAAACTCAGTCTCTGCTGTCTCATATACGTAATTGATGAGTTAATTTGTCTTCAGCTTTCTCACAGTTCTAATATTTCTCCATCAATGCCATGAAAATTAATAGGATGCAAAATGTGAAAATTGTATTCACCAGGAAACCACCATACAGTACCAGTGAGGCATATTTATTTCATTTGCCTTTGGTGTGGTGTCACCGTCTTCTTTTTCTTTTTCTTTTTCTTTTTCTTTTTCTTTTTCTTTTTTCTTTTTCTTTTTCTTTTTTTCTTTTTCTTTTTTTCTTTTTCTTTTTCTTTTCTTGGTGACATTTTCAGACTTGGCATTTTGTGACATTTTCAGTTTAATATTGCTAATACTCTGGCTGCAGAATTAAAAGTGCACCCAGAGGAAGGGTTGGATTCAGGCACATCAGCAAAGGACATGGACTCCTTTGCTAACAAATATTTGCATGTAAACAGCTCTCACATGAAAAGGCCAGGCATCTATATATTTTTCTGTCTCTCCTGTTGTGGTTTCTGCTGTGATTCGCTTCATTTTGCAAAGCCTGTGGCTCCACATGGCTCTTCTGGGATTCAGCCAAGCAACATTCAACCAGAAGAAAAAGAAAGTCCTGTTCTGAGGCAGACCATGGTTGTACCAGGTCAAGGGAGAGTCTCACAGAATGGGGAAGAAATGATCCTTATAGAATAATTACTATTAACATCTGTCCCCTACCTGTCTAGAGAAGTGACCTACATAGCTGCCTTTTGGCAGGAATATCATCCACATTTCAGGGAGGGTCACTAGCTGCTGTGCAGTCTATACTGTTAATCCATTTTCATCTTTTTGTCCATTTCATTCTGTGATTCAGTGATTTGGGTAAATATGATTTTTAATTTTAATCAATGTACAATGTAAAGTACTGCCTCAAGAAGAGTCCAAAGCATCCCAAGAAATGCAGCCTCATTTAACTTCCAGGAAGGCTAGGAAATAAGGCACTCTTCACGGGGAGGGCTGAGCCAGTAACTTTCTCATCTGTCACAGCTAATCTCTTTCAGATTTGAGGCTTGTTTCCTCCACAGTGTCATTAACAACAGTGGGAAGATGCTCAGGCATTCATTCATCTGATCACTAGGGCTATTTATTTCAAGGGTTGATAGTTTGGCTCCACCTATAGCTGCAGGCCAAGATGAAATTTTAGCATGCTTAGGAACCATCTCATTTAAGTAGCATTTAGTCATTTTCTTTTCCTAATGCCACTACTGGTGTGAAGCTATTCTTGCATCTATGTTAGAGTTAACTAGAATTTTCCCATCAAAATATTTTTCCTGTAGTAAAAAGGCTTTTCCATTACACCAGAATGCTGGTGGCATTACCAGGGGCCTCAGACAAGAAGAAGTCTCAAAGAGGGCGAATGGGGGAACTGTTACCAGGGGCCTCAGACAAGGATGCACCCAAGGACTGTGACTGGTATATCCCAAAGGACTACAGATAAACCAGCAGAAACCAGGATAAGGAACGAGACAGCTTTCTCAAAGAAAGACATGAGCCAAGCCGAGACCATGTGTGGAAAAGGAGCTCAGAGTTCATGGAAAGACACTAAGAGGCACCTCTTCAGCAACCCCCAGGGACCACCAGGGACCACCAGGGACCACCAGAGACCCCCAGAGAAGCCCCCCGGAGACTCAGACCACATGCGTAATGACTGTGCAAATATGATAATTAGTTCCAGGGAATAGAATGAATATGTATAATCATTCCGGGAAATGTAATGCATATGTATGTAACAGAGCAATAAACTTTGGCTGATGCAACATACAGCATGCACGTTGGGAGGAGCGATCCCCCGTGCATCCGGCGCCGTAATAAAGAGAATGCCTGCTTCTTAATGCTACATTGGTGTTAAGGAGTTTTTCTCCCGATTTTAGTGACAGTGGTACCCTACACTACTTTCTCTCTTCTTCAAAAAAGAAAATTGAATCAGTTCTTTTAGGTTTTTCAGTTTTTCAAAGAAAATACAAAAATATTTCAGAAAAAATTCAAGCGTTTTATTTTAATGGAAATGCTTCGTAGGAAAAGAAGTTATTTCCCAGCATGCACTGAGACAGAAAAAGAAAAGCATCTCTAGGCTTTCAGAAGTCTATCTTTATTGAAAAGCAGGCCAAAAAAAAAAAAAAGGACTACACAACGTAGATAAACATTGACCCATACCTTACTGGATGTTAATTTCAGGAAGAGGTTTGGCAAGAGGAGACCCAACATGATACCAAGACTGGTTGTCTCTCTTTTCACCTTCATAGTATCTTTCCCAAGCAAATGTCAACACACACTGCCTAATGATTTAAGCAGTAGAAAGAGACAGAGCAAGAGCAAAATGCAAGTCAAGAGACAGGCAGCACSCACTACCATAGGATAAATTTCTACCTCACTACCAACCTACTGAAGCCTGCTTGCTGCAGCATCCTTATGGAAGTCAGTCAGTGAAGAAGCAATCATTAAAAGCACCAGGCTGAAGCTTAAGTAACAGTGGGACTGTCATACTTACTTATATTTAGATAGATTTATTATAAGCACCCAGCTATGTTCCAGACACTGGTAAAAATATTAAAAATAAATATAAATATAATAAATATAAATATTAAAAATACAATTCGAAAGGCTGTGACACCCAGGGGTGCCACCTGCAGACTAAGAACCTGCCACACAGAAATATCACATCTCAGTCACTTCAGCATATTTCTAATGAGGTGTAAGGATGGGCCTTGAAGATCAACAGCTGGAGGCTGTGTTTGTCTAGGTAGATATGTCAGACCATATGACCACAGGAAAGACAAGAATAAGTCCCCTTCACCCAGGTATATCTATACAAAGACACCGAGGCTCCTCTTTTTGTAGGTGAAGACTGGGGACATAGCAGCAGCTGCAAGCTTGAGCTTATCATTACTAATGCATCTATAGAATTAGCATCAGGCATGAAGCTTACTGTTATTTTCTTTTACAGCATGGTTGTTTTAATGATTMTGCCCTGTATTTTGTAGAGGAGAAGTCTAAAATGTCCCGTTTCTTCTGATTTTACTGAGCATTCAAGTGTAAATAATAGCTGTTTTTCCCCACAGCATCTGTCTCCTATTCTCATCATGTTTTTTCTCTAGTAAATTTAATATTCTGTCGCCATGCATAGCTCCATCTATTTTCATTATCCTTCAGCTTTTCTTGTAGATCTAATTATTTTAAACATAACAAAGACCATACCTGCTACAGATAAGAACTCCTTAAAACAGGACAGACTTTATGTTTGTCTCTCCATAGTTTCCTAACATGCAGGTGTAGTTTAAATTTTATAACATCAGAAGGCAGAAAATAAATGGACTTAGTTATATTTATGGGATGCTGGCTAACAATCACTATGAGTTTACCTACTTATTGACAATCCACTGCACTTGCATAATCTAGTCAGCACTAGACCAGAGGAATTATCATCAAGGTTTTTTGTAAACAGATGAATAGCAAAATTATCAAAAAGCATGTTTTCAGTTTTGTTTTATATTTATATATATATATATATATATATATATATATTTGTACTCATATTCCACAATTTCTTAAGTGAAATGGTAAAATCCACACTGTGGCAAATTGTGGTGTGTCACAGATCCTGGTTACTCAACTCTAGTGGATTTTTTCATTAGTAACATTTCAATATAATATTGTGAAAACAATCTTTAATCTAGTGTGTTTATTCGTTGAACATTGTGTACTCAGCATCTCAAGAAAGCACATAGTGTAGTTAGAAAAGATATAAGAAAAGCTATATATATATATATATATATATGTTAGGGAAAGGGAGTAGTTACCTTAAAAGGAAAGATTAAAAATGCTAGACTTCTGTTTGAAGAGAAAAAGGTGGGGGAATACAGTAAAGGTTTACAAAATCAGGAACGTGGTGGCAGGATGAATGCAGAACTGTTATTCAGGAAATTCTGCAATATTGGAAGCAGGGAGTACACATTTAAACTGCTTGGAGATCATTTTGAAAGAGAAAAGAATGTGCTTTTTTACACAGCAGGTAACAAATATCTGGAATAAATTGCCACAATCATTTACGAAGGCGAACAGTATTAGCAGACTCGAAAAGGGATTAGACAAATTCGTGGACAGAAGGTCAACAGAAAGACCTCTAAAGGCAGAAAAGCACCCTCTAACATGYTTAATTTTAGGATTATTGTGGATGCTGGGGGTACTTGAGGGGAAAGGACCAAAGACACTACTGCCACTGCTGGAGGGAGAATACCAGACTGGGAGACCTAGACCACATTGCACAGGATTGTGTCCAGGTGTCTTTGGAATATCTCCGAGGAAGGAGACTCCACAACCTCTCTGGACAACCTGTGCCAGTGCTCTGTCACCCTCACAGTGAAAAACTTTTTCCTCATGTTCAGATGGARSTKYCTGTGTTTCAGTTTGTGCCCGTTGCCTCGCATCCTGTTGCTGGGCACCACTGAAAAGAGTCTGGCYCCATCCTCTCGACACCCTCCCTTCAGATACTTGTACACATTGATAAGATCCCCCCTCAGCCTTCTCTTCTCCAGGCTRAACAGGCCMAGCTCYCTCAGCCTTTCCTCATAAGAGAGATGCTCCAGTCCCCTAATCATCTTTGTGGCCCTTYGCTGGACTTGCTCCAGTAGTGYCACATCCCTCTTGTACTGGGGAGCCCAGAACTGGACACAGTMCTCCAGATGTGGCCTCACCAGGGCTGAGKAGAGGGGGAGAATCACCTCCCTCCACCTGCTGGCAACACTCTTCCTGATGCACCCCAGGATACCAGTGGCCTTCTTGGCCACAAGGGCACCTTGCTGCCTCATGCTTAACTTGGTGTCCACCAGCACTCCCAGGTCCTTCTCCGCAGAGCTGCTTTCCAGCAGGTCAACCCCCAACCTGTACTGGTGCATGGGGTTATTCCTCCCCAGGTACAGCACCCTGCACTTGCCTTTGTTGAACTTCATGAGGTTCCTCTCTGCCCACCTCTCCAGCCTGTCCAGCTCTCTCTGAATGGCAGCACAGCCCTCTGGTGTATCAGCCACTCCTCCCAGTTTTGTATCATCAGCAAACTTGCTGAGGGTGCACTCTGTCCCTTCCTCCAGGTCATTGATGAAGAAGTTGAGCAAGACTGGACCCAGTACTGACCACTGGGGGACACCGCTAGCTACAGGCCTCCAACTAGTCTCTGTGCCACTGATCACAACTCTCTGAGCTCTGCCGTTCAGCCAGTTCTCAATCCACCTCACTGTCTGCTCCTCTGTCCCGTGCTTTCTCAGCTAGTCTATGAGGATGCTATGGGAAACAGTGTCAAAAGCCTTACTAAAGTAAGTCTCACACAAGCAACAGTAATTTGGATTCTGTGAAAGCTGTTTCTCCTTTAAAAGGTACCATTTGATTCTTCCTGTTCCCTTCTTGTGTGTAAACTCTTATAGAAATGGTGCACTGCGCCAAAATTCATCTATAACTGGCAGTACAAATAAAGAGGAAAAACAAAACCATAAAAAATACAGTAAAATGAACACTTTGACAAATGAGTTTCTTTAGTTCCTTCAGCAGTGACGCATTCGTGGTAATTTTAATATAAAGGCAACAAATATAAAGTACAAAATATACTTTAAAAAATCTTTTGTTAAAATAACCCTTTCCCTTAGAGAACAATGAGATATTTATTATGGATTTAGGCTTTTTCTAAGACAGTACCTCTCTGTACACAGCGTTTTGAGGGATGAAATCACTGGTTACAATAGCTTGGAAGGAATACGGTCAGACTTGATGGTCATAATGATATTTATAAGTTCTGCCAAAGTGCAAAAGAAATAAATGCCTCAGGTCAGAGGTAGGTATGATCTGCCCACGAAAGGRCTTGCACTATGTTTTGGGCTTTATCACCTGTGTCCACTTGCCATTATTGTTCATTTCTGGTCTGGCGAAAGGTTGTTACATAGCAGGATGCCACCTCTGTTATCTGTATCCTCTCTCTCAGGGTTACAGGCGTTTTTTCTCTTCGCAGTTTTTGATGAAAAGCTTTTGATCATTTCTGATAATCTGATGGAATAGCTTCCTTTCATCCTTTTGTGCAACAGGCCTAGTCCCAGATTCTGCAGATCAGTTCCTGCAAAAGGAGCAGCTTAACTTGTCTGGGTGAGTTGTCCCTCATGTGCAATCAGCCCAGTGTATCGAGCGTTGACTACAGCTCCTGCTTCTCAGGGGCATGCTAGTGGAGGTTCCCAGGACTTGCAGAGGGATGCTCGGGAGAGTAAAACCAAATCMCCTCACGCTGTTTATTCTGAATTGCCTCTATAAGCTAAATCCCACTTTAGGCCACTTAAAATTTTCGTGAGGGAAGAAGTACAAGTGAAACAAAACAGAATCTGCCCCAGAATCTACCGTGCTTGAAAAGGTTTTTTGAAATAACAGCTGAGAGTCATGGAGCTATTAAATGCTGTGATATCAAAGTTATTAGCTGGAAGGAATTAACAGGTTGAGAAATTCATAGTTTTGTTCACAAACATTAGGTTAGATCTGCACAGCACACTGGAGACAGATCTTTGTTAACTAAGAAAGCCATGAGGTAAAATTTAGGACTGACAGGTACAAGCCTCAACATCAATTCAGCTTATAGCAGCTACTTAGCATACTTTGCTACTAAAATTTATTTTGTTCAGAGCGATGTGGAGTAAACTCTGCAGGCAAAACCCTGATTTATTTGTATAAATTGCATCCATGTGCAATTTCTTTTTTAGTACTCTATACCAGCCTAACAACACAGGCAAAGCACTTCAAATATAGAGTCAGCCCAGATCTCCCTAAGCCAATATGTATCTCTTTGCAATAAAGCTCCTTCTTGCATATATTTTGATCACAGAGGTTATCTTTTCCATATTTCAGGCTTTATGCATTTCAGTCCCTGGGACGTTGATCTAAATAATTCATTGATATTAGAAGAATGAGGTTCACAAAATGCGTGGTCTAGACCTCCTGTGAGATAAGGTATGCATAATGATTTTGAATACATTGATTTCAGCAAAACTCAACTGGAAGAGAAGTAGAGGTAAAATATGTTGCTGTAGATTTGTGTTTCCTTCTAGCAAAATCAAAAATCTTTTTTCCTTTGAAATCCACTTTAAAGGGATACTGTCAGGACAGCAATTAGAGATAAGAAAATGTGAAATAGTGTTCAAAGTTGGATATTTGCTTGGTCTGATTATGCAAATTTTACACTTCATTTGGATATATGCAACTGTTTTCTTCTTGTTTCTTGTTTGTTTTTTACAGAAATACCTGCTTTCATTTTTAAATATGAACCAAAATTTAGGCATTCATGAACACCCAGGTATTTGGGTGTACGTGAACATTTTTAATAGATAAGATAGTGGAGAGATGTGATCAAAAGATGCACACTCTTTTTCTTTTTTAAGCCTTGCATAGTAGAGTCTACCAAACTAAAAGGATTTTGTAGGTACCCATGTTCATTTAAGGACTTCTGTTGTGCTTTCAACACACGGGTTTGTACTCAAATTTTAGCTCAATGATATTCCTCTCTTATTTTCTGTTAACAGTTATAAGGATTTTCTTACAACTGAACACATACCAGTGGAAGACTGCAAAAACTAATAAATGCTGTAAGCCAAAAGCAGTACTAAAAATCAAAGGCATGTTGTTCTTAGTCAAAAAGAGGCAGGGATTGTCTGATTCCACATACTTCTGTAAAACATTTATCAAAAACTGTCAGTAACCTTCCAAAAGGAAACTTAAGGGAATGCAGGGAAAGGGTTTTTTACTGTCCATGCTACCTAGCCAGAACAAAAAACTAGTAGAAGCAGCATAATTTACAATTTACTGCTATTGTTTCTTAATGTCTGTTAAATTTCCCAGAATCAGCAAATGTAAATCACCTCGTATATCTTCTAATGATGATTTCTCAGTCATTAACAGTCAACAAGAAAGATATTATTTCTTCTTTTGTATTCTTTGCTAGCCCAAAATGCCCTAAATAGCTACAGTAATAAGTTATCTGTCTTACAAATGTTGCCAAGTTTTAGGTCTCTTGAGTTCATTCCAGCTACTACAATTTCTGGGAAGAGGGATATGTTGACTGGTGTCTGGTAAAGTACAGCAATTTAGGGATATTTCTGTACAGCTCTACCCACTGGATTAAATGAGTAACTAGTAAACTTGCCTCTAGTGGCGTCCAAACAAACAAATAAAACAAAATAAAGCATTTTGGAGGAAAAAGGTCCACTTTAGATGATTAATAAAATATGATATCTATAAATGCATACAGAACAGCAAACACAGGAAAGGTCATAATCATGAAACATCAGCAAAAAATACAGACTTGTACGTGATGATGGATCTGCAGCATATTGATAACACTGATAGATCACTGACATGACTTAACTTCTCCTTGCATACTATATYATATATGGAACAAAAGAAAAAAAACTTGGTTAATATCTTGTCAAATGACATTACCTTACACTCTCTGTACAGAACCAAAACAAGCCAAATATTCTGAAGACTGGGAGAATAAAATGGCCCTTTCGTAATGGATATGTATAGCTGGTTTACAGAAAGAACAGGAAAAATCTTCTATTCTATAACATTTTTGTCTGAATCTAATCATGAAAGTTATGGGACATGATCTATCTTCTGTAAACCTTCTCCTTAGGTTATCGTTAGTAGAATGTCCTGATGTTTCTTTCTTATGAATAAAGTAAAGAACACCTCTTCCATTTAGYTTAAACCTGTGATTTTACTCCCAAAACCTGTACAAGATCATCATTACAGCAAATTATCTTCTGATTACAATAAGGAGATTGGAGGTTTGATCAGTCACTTTTGTTATGATCAAGACTGCAGCCAAGACAACTTTCTTGATGGGCTGTCACAAAATGGCAGAGTGGTATGACAGCAACCATCTGCTTTCTATTATCGGTTAGTTGTCTCTAGAGCCCAAATATTTTATTTTGTCAAAGACAAGAAATTAAATTCCTCTACTGCATGTCTCCCTTCTTTTGTCTCTACACCTCTTTCAATAGCTGCTTTCCTAAACGTGCAAAGTTTTTCTTTTACATGATGATAACTAACAAGGATGGCTAGTTTCATTTGTAGTTTCAGAATTCAAATCTGAACATCAAGCATATTGACTTTACAATTTAAGCAATTTCCACTAAACAAAAATTGAAATTAATATGTTCTTTCTCTTTTGTTATAAATCTCAATGTTTACTAATAGTTTTGAACTTAGGTCAGCCCTTGAACAAATCATATCTGATTTATGGCTTTAAGAATAACATAAAAGTTGCCTTTGTCAAGAGACTTACAATATACCATTCTGCATGAGTTAGGCTAGTGACCACCTGTGACTACAAACTTATGTAAATGCAYCTGTTTCTACAATACTTTGTCCTCTCATCCAGCTCACCATCTGTCTTATTCACTTGTTGCATGATGCCTAAATCCTAGGCTGAGGTGTCTAGTGTGAGGACTCTTCTGTGTCATGTGTGAAATGCTGAGGACAGTGAAATTCTGGTCCCTGTTTGGGGGGAGGTTTAGATACTTCTGTCAGTCATGCTATAAATAATCAGAAGATCAAAAGTATAAAACACTCAGTGGTGATTTTGCATAGCTTTATCCCTCAGCTTAGTGTTTTCAGCTAAGTTTGCTCTGAGTTACCCTGAAAGAATATTAAAATGTTAGCATCAGCATTGTACCACTGCGATACTAAAATATCCTCCATATTTAAAATCACATGGTCTGAATTGGTGACCTAATCTTGAGAGAGGATAGTCTCGTAAAATAAACGTCTCTAGAAATGGCAAACTCCTGAGGTCAAAAACAAGCGGGCAGGAATTTCTTATAAATTGAAAATGTTTTCCATTTTTCCAATATAACACAATTATATCACCATCAAACATCAAATACTTGTATCTTGAGCTTAGACTGAATACCTGTACTGATAATTCAGTAATATCATATGAGCATACATACTCATGTTCAGTAATATCATATGATCTCATGCTCATAASAGCATACAAGTTTAGTATTTATCCAAAATTGAATTACAGTGGTTCTCTGCTTAGCTGTGGTTCAGTTTATGGTATAAATTATTCATTCAACCCTAAACTACAATGTTGGTCAAAACAGTGGTGATCTTTACATTTAACAACATAGAAAAACCATTGAATGGAGCTAATTTCTTTGCATTTAAAAGAGCAGAACTTGAATTTACTTTTTGGTAAATTCTCTGACTTTAAGTTTCTCAAACTATGTAATATACATGGCTTAGGACTGAAAGTTAGCTCAGAAAGCAACAAAACCACATTTGAATTTTGTCTCAGAAAAAGATGCATTTCCAGACTGTAGATTTGGTACAAAGAATTATCTGAAGACTTTGGAAACAGGAGAGAAGTAAAAAAAAAAAACATACACAAAAGGTAGATCTGAAAATGTACAAAGTGCTTGCAAACATGTTAATGGATACTGGCAGGCAGTAGACAGACAAAGTATACCTAATATTTATCAGCAGTTTTGCTCTGATCTGATGTCCGAAAGAGCTTTTGAGTTTTAGAAAGCCTTGATGTGCAGTCAGTGGTCATTCTTGGCAAGAGCAACAACAATTCTGCTCAGCTCTCATGATCTGTTTGAGGTGGCAATTGTCCATAAACAATCAGCACTTTCCAGTTCAGTAATGTGTCTAATCAGGTTCGTCTGGTTGCACTCTCTCGTGCATACTATCAACTTTCATGACAGACATCTCTTTAAGAAGGTGAATGACTTCCTTTCATTCCAAATGGTAGCATTTCAACTCCAGCTTCAAAATATGAACTTGAAGGCCCATTCCTGGATTCCTTCCTCAGACAAGCAATTGATGCCTGACACAAGTGACAACAAGTCCCGATACTTTTTTTTAAAATATCTTTTATGTCAACATCCTAACTTCCAAAATTCAGAAGTGCTTAAGTACACGCAATAATTTTAATCCTTCTGAACATGAGCTACGATTTACGCTGCTTCAGACTGGAAGAGGGATGTGTAGAGAATGAACACATATTAATGTATATGTTGTATTAAGTATTTTAAGATTTCAGGCTCATATTACTTTTAGAATATTTTGTTTTAAATATATTTGTGAGCTACAATGAAAGCCCCTTATCATTACGAAACAATTAGTTGATACATGAAATGCAGCTAAATTCCCTGTCTCATCACACAGGCTGCTCAAACCTTGGACTTAGGAAAATAATTTGAGTTAGTCTGTCTAGATGCAGCCTGTGCACAGACTGTTTGGCAAAGATATTTTATTCCAAAATATTTTGTTGTTGGATGCTTTTATTTGCTTTTAGGGGGCAATAAAATCTTATCAYACTTTGATATATATGTTTCTCCATCCCTTGATAAGGAAGTGGGATTGTTCTAGAACAAACAGCTCTTAATGGAACATCATGCAAGTTTGTCTCATAAAAGCAAAGAGAGGTGAGGTCACTAAGAATTTGGAGAKGGAGATATGCCACATGTATAGGAGAAATCACATGCCTAAATGAGAAGAAAATAGTACTCTTCACCCAAAGAGAAAGTCCATTGTTTGTTGTGTCTCAGTGGTATTCCTTTAAAAGAGAGAAACATGTGTCTTTGTCTTTATCWTTGTGGTAAGTGAGAAGATTAGCCTCAAGAAGGTCCCTACCTTCTTGGAAGAATCCCTTGAGGTAGGGTCCTAGAAGGAAGAGGGGTCCAAGAGAGCTGGTTAATATTCAAGGATCACCTCCTCCAGGCTCAAGATCAGTGCATCCCAATGAGCAGGAAGTCAAGCAAAGGGGTCAGGAGACCTGCATGGATAAGCAAGGAGCTCCTGGCAAAACTCGAACAGAAGAAAGTGCACAGAAGGTGGAAGCAGTGACAGGACACTTGGGAACATTACAGGAACATTGTCTGAGCATGCAGGCATGTCACTAGGAAGGGCAAGGCCCATTTGGAGTTGAATTTGGCAAGGGATATCAAGGACAGCAAGGAGAACTTCTTTAAATACATCAGTAACAAAAGGAAGACTAGGGAGAATGTGGGCCTGCTGCTGAATGGGATGGGAGCCCTGGTGAAGAAGAATACAGAGAAGGCAGAGATACTGAATGTCATCTTTGCTTCAGTCTCTACTGCTAAGACCAGCCCTCAGGAATCCCAGATCCCAGAGATCACAGAGAAAGTCTGGAGAAAAGAAGACATTTCCTTGGTGAAGGAGGATCAATTTAGAGATCATTTAGGCAAACTGGACATCCACAAGTCCATGGACCCTGATGGCATGTACCCACCAGTGCTGAGGGAGCTGGTGGACATCATTGCAAGGCCAYTCTCCATCATCTTTGAAAGGACATGCAGAACAGAAGAGGTGCTGGACGACTAGAAGAAGACTAATATCATTCCAGTCTTCAAAAAGAGCRAAAAGGAGGACCCAGGGAACTACAGGCCAGTCAGCCTCACCTGCATCCCTGGCATGTGAAGGATAAGAAGGTGATCAGGTGTAGTCAGCATGGCTTCACCAAGGGGAAATCATGCTTAACCAATCTGAGAGCCTTCTATGATGCGATGATTGGCTGGGTGGGTGAGGGGAGAGCAGCGGATGTTGTCTCCCTTGACTTCGGGAAGTTTCCCATAACATCCTAATATGCAAGCTCAGGAAGTATGGGACAGATGAGCAGACAGTGGGGTGGACTGAGAACTGGCTGAATGGCAGAGCTCAGCCTGGTGATCTGTGGTGCAGAGTCTAGTTGGAGGCCTGCAGCTAGCGGTGTCCCCCAGGAATCAGTACTGGGTCCAGGCTTGTTCAACTTCTTCATCAGTGACCTGGATGAAGGGACAGAGTGCACCCTCA
>NW_020450818.1:23439-30687 GCF_003343035.1 Apteryx rowi
GTGTACAAGTATCTGAAGGGAGGGTGTCGAGAGGATGGGACCAGACTCTTTTCAGTGGTGCCCAGCGACAGGACGCAAGTCAACGGGCACAAACAGAAACACAGGAAGCTCCATCTGAACATGAGGAAAAACTTCTTCACTGTGAGGGTGACAGAGCACTGGCACAGGTTGCCCAGAGAGGTTGTGGAGTCTCCATCCTTGGAAGTATTCCAAAGCCACCTGGATGCGATCCTGTGCATCGTGCTCTAGGTGACCCTGCTTGAGCAGGGGGGTTGGACTAGATGATCTCCAGAGGTCCCTTCCAACCTCAAATATTCTGCAATTCTGTGATTCTGTGAAAATCCTTTTATATTAATTTATTTTAGGAAGCAATTAAATAATCAGTATTTTGCTTGCCTATTTCTTACTGCTAATTTTTTAGATTCTTTATGTTCTCTACTAACTTGCATTTTGTTGGTTTTTCTTCCTCTAAAGCAAATAAAGAAGGCAGTGAAATCTTTTGTTGAGTTTGCTTACATTATCACTCCTAGGTGATTGAGTCACTGGATGCTTAGATAGATTCAAGTGGGTTTCTAGTTTTGAGCGGTTATGAAAATTAGGAAGAGCTAATGGGGTGAGGGTCACGGCTCCAAGGGGGGGCCTTGCAGGCCTTTCTGCCCCAACCTGGGGACACCCCACCCCACCCCACCCTGGCTGCAGGTCCAGGTCCCTGTCTCAGCTCAGCCCCGTCACCAGCAGGCAGCTCTGCCCACCACACTGGGACCCTGTGGGACAGCATCCCTCAGCCAGGGCTGCTGCCAGCGCTGGGTCACCCTCAGTCCCAGCTAGGCTGCCTCGTGGGGCAGCCCCGCTCCTCCTGCCCCAGGGCAGTGAGACCCTTCAGTCGTGGCCCATCAGCCTGCCTCTAAAGGCACACCATCCTGCAGAAACTTGAATAACTCTTACTTAAATTAAGCAACAATTAAAACACTAACACAGATGCAAATAAAAAATTGTCCTGAGGCATTTAACACCAACAAACAGTGAACCTACTGCCTGGTCAATACATAACTGCTTTTCTTAAACTATGCTGGGCTGCTTTTCTCTGCTGTGGAGGCGGATCCAGCAAGTCTGCAGGTCCAGCTGACCCACAGACTCGGAAAAAGTTCAATCGCTAGGTGGCATATTTTCCCACATTTTAAAGCCCTTTGATAAGGCAAAGGCTCATCCAGTATGAATGCCTTAAGACTGGAAGAGGTTCACCATGTTAAAATTAGGTTACAGTCATTCCAATATGGGCATAAAATCAGGTTCTCTTTTAACCTGGGTAGGAACTGGGCAAAAAAACATTGATAAAATGTAAGGATGATCAATGATCTATATAATGAACAGCAACTTGGCTCTTTCCTAAAAAAATGACAAATGCTCAGATTTACAAAGCGGTTTATTTTGTTTTTCTCTGTGGTGCTTCATCTCGGCAGCAGTTTTTCCTCAACACATTTTGAGCCTTGGTTTGGATCATACAGAATCTTTGGTGGAATTTGGCCATGGCAATATTTTGACCAAACTTTGTACGAAGAATAATAATGAATTGAAAATCCAGAACTGTGTACACAGGAATGTAACCAGCACATCCACCAACAAGAACTAAGCAAAGTTCTGTCCAAAACTACAGATTTTAGTCCATAAGGCCTAAAGACTGCTCAGGCCCTGCACACTCAGTTGCTGCAGCTGTGAACAGCAAGGCACATCAGTAGCCATTTAAATGCCTATTTGTCCAGTCTTCACGCAAAATCACGGCTGAATAAGCAAATTTAGGTGAATATCTAGTTTGCTGTTGATGATAACAATTATCTTTAAGAAATACTAGCTCAAAATGCAAGCACAAATATTTACTGGTTGCACCACTGGCCTTTTTAGATATCTAATTAAGAGAAGCACCTTGTTGCAAGAGCTGACATGTTAATTTATAGTGAGAGAGAGTGCTGATCAAGAGAATTTACAATCCGAAGGGCAAAATAGAAAACGCTAATATTTTACAAATGGCATTTTGACACAGCAAGATTATGTGACCAGCTTGATATTGCATGGGAAGCTCACACAAGGTGGGGCCTGAACCCGTATTTTCTGATACTAAAGGGTTTTTTTGTTTGTTTGTTTTCTTCTGTAGAGTATTTACTGCACTGTGTCTATCCCCTTACAAAGATTAATCACAGATGGTTTTTGGCATACTTCTTAAAAAGGAGGAATTCTAAAATTGATTAAAATACAGTTTATCAGTACAATAGGATGGATACCCATAAATAAATACCAGTGCTACTACTTCAAATTGATGACCTCAAAAATAACTTGCAAAATTCTTCCAAATGATAATTCTACTCATTTTAAGTCGTTTCTTTAGTAGAAATCAAACAGTTTAAGTGAAGCTAGAACCAACTGATGTGATTTACATACTTTAAAAAATATTTATATCAAAAGCAAGTGTGTGTCATCCCTCTGAGTCTGGCTTCACCCCTGTCTCAAGTCTCGTGAGTAACACCCGCATGTCAGTCTCATGAGAAATGGCAGCACTGTAGTCTTGATATAAAAAAAGAGGCATGCCCTAGAGCTGCCAGTTTTTATGGGCGCTATGCCTGGAACTTAGAAGGAGAAGTGATGTTCTAGGGAAGCATGCTCTCACCTTTCCTGCCTAAGTCTCCCTGCAGAACTGGGGACTTTCTAGACCCTGGTTCACGTTAATGTGGATTTCTGTGAGCCCGCTCAAAAGCACGTGACTTCCACACTCTGGAGTGAATAAGATATTCACTCTGATTGAGCATCCCGAGCATGACTGTGCAATTAACAGCTCAGTTTACACCAAGAGGCAACACAGAAACTGACGAGCCTGTGAGACAGTGTTATTATGGGATCTTCCTAAACCTTCAGGACTAGAGACAAGTTTTCATATTTTGACTTGGCACAAACATGTACAGTTGCAATATTCTCACCAGCTGATTCACACCTTAAAAATGAATGTYGTTTCCAAATGCGGCTGCCTGGTGCCTGGAGCATACTGTTCTTCTGCAGAGCAGTTATAATGACACGCCATGTGGGTTTCCCCATACCCCGTAGCAGTGCATCGCTGGTGATCATAGGGGTTCTCTGCTTCATCCGGGTGGGTAATAAGAAACACTGCATGATACTTTTCTCTGTCTGTTAATTCGCCTTAAAAAGGATACCAAATGCAGTAAATTGGGGTGATGGTTTTATCACATGGACATTGGGAACTGAGCTGTAATCACATATTTTTGCCACAGAACAGACACTGAACATGCAATTTGTCATTACATATGTAATGACTACTGATAGATACAAAAGCATCCAAATACTCCCAGTAGGGAAATACAACAAATTGTTAGCTAACAGGAACAAGAAAAAAAAAAAAGTGCTAATGAAAGCAGAAATGAGTCAATACATATTTTGYATTTTCTTACAAATTACACATTGTACTTTAACCGTTGAAAGTGACACCTGGTTTTCATATTTAGGTATCTAAAATATAGCAGATGATGAAAATCATCATTTACTTCTTATTTTATGTCTGTATTCATGTTAAAAATGTATTCAGTTCAAGCTTATATGTGTGTCACTATGTAAAGTTATAACTTTAATCCAAAAAGTCTACATAACATCAGCTTTTCTGTTAGCTTGTCTGCCCCACAGAAATTGTTCGTGTCAATATTTTAATTTCAGTGAGGCTGAATGAGAAGAAAAAAATACCAAACATGGCTTTCTAAGCAGATGGTTGTCACAGACTGCATGTGACAATTAAGAGTTAAAATACAAGTTTTTGCAGCTTGATATACTATAAACAACTCCTGCACATAAATGTTAAATGAAATAAGCCTTGGAGAATACTTTAGCAAGATCATTCATTTTTGTTATTTCCCTCTTTCTCACACTCTTTTTTAACATTTCTAGATATGTAATAAATAAACTGCCCATGACCACTGGCAGGTGTAGCCTCTCTGCAATGCTGTGRCTCATACAACAGGTTCCCTGTGTTTCTGCCATTTAAGTAAATGTCGATAACAGTAGGTCCTGCCCCAAAGCAGGGCTTCTGTAAGCATTCTCAGAGGCTTTACAATAAAAATCATAGCATAGAAAATAAAATTTTAAAGTAATGCAAGAAGCACCAACTGGCTTTCTGAAATGTAACCTAAATATTATCTATTGTCACTTTGCTTTCCTGTTTACTTTCTGAATAACAGGAATTGTTGTAGAAACAGTTCCATTAAGGTAGCAGAGATCATATACGTTTATATATGGAAACAGTTTATGTCTTAGAATTGCATGCATCATTCAGTAACTTTGAGAGGATTTAGTTAATCCTTTCAGTCATAGGGAAGCACGTGAGCTTTGGTAAGAAGCCAAGTAATATTCACACACTTGCGAGTCCTTGTCCAAATATTTGAATAACTATAAAATGCTGTGTTTTGCCTATACAGTATTCACCCATTTTTTCCTCTCATCATCTTCTGCCTTCTCTGTGTTTTACCTCTCAGCTCCTCAAATGAGTAATTTCCTGCCACTATCCACACTTTTTTTTTTTTTTTTTAATTACTAGTTACAAAATCACAGGACCATTTAAAGGTTTCAGCTAGGACCAATACCCCAGTACATATACAATACTGTACAATAAAAAGACGTGTGCATCACACTGAATTGTGGAACCGCTGTGACAGACAGCAACTGCCTATGGCTAAGCAGAACATTAGCCAGTCAGACACGTAACTGTCCAGTTAGTAAGCATCACTCTGCAATTTCCATGTAAGAATAATGGTGTATATATTGATTCTCATTAGATGATCTACTCCTGATATAAGGAAATAAAAAACCTTGCACAGATTCCCATTGACAACCTGATAGGAAATTTTTTAGGACTTAGAAAGAAAGATATAAAAAAATTATTTTCTGCATCTCTGGTAAAGATCACTGTGCATGATTTCATCAGAAAGGATTTCATGTAAAGCAAGCATCATTACTTTTTATTAGTTTCTGTTCAGTGTATTAAATGACAGCTGATCTACCTGGTTTGGGTTCACACTTCTTCATTTTTCTTAACAGCATTTCTACTTTGGCAGTTACCCACTAAGGAGACTGTCCAGAAAATCATCTACATTTACAGACATTGGGCTCTTTTAAATTTAACCTGCTCTAAAAGACATTTCTTATCCCAAAGAATAGCAGCTACTAAATCCTGCACAAAAACAATATAGGTATGACTATATCAATATGTAAGACTGCTTTTCAAGTTGTCCTAACACTCTTCAAGCCACATAATATATCTTTCTTATATACATCTTGCCCTGTCCCCTCAGAGGTTCCCAATGCCTTGGCTTGGGGCTGCCCTCAGCAGCAGCAGTACCTATATCTAACTGGAGGATCTGAGTATGATTCAGAGTATGTCAATCTGTTGAACCAACTCTTGCAAGATTTTGTTGACAGTTCAATAGTAAAATTTCCCAAGGGATGAGTGTGCTAAATTTCACTCAGCTCTGATTCAAACTTAGAAGTTCAAAGGGTGCCTTCATTTTCAGAGTCATTGCACTAGTCAGACCAATTCATCCTGAGTACCTCTAAATACAGAATGTGCTTAAAATTAAACATATGCATTTATATATTCAATACCAGCACAAAGTGTATTTAGTGATTCCAGTTGCTGCAGTGGTTGTTTAAATGGACAGTTTCTACCAAATGCATCATAATCTGYTTCTATCAGATATGTGGAATATAGACTCTCTAATGTATTAGAAACACAATTCTGAGTAATAAATATCAAATCAGTTCTTCAAAGCTACTAATATTATTAGTCAACCCCGAAATTCCTTGTCTTTATCTAGCAGCAGAAAGTGTTATGGTTTGGCAGTTATGCAAATACTGGCTAGCAAGTGTTACCTGTGCATCAAAAGCTGAGYTTTTTTGTGATTGTGCTTTCAAACAAACAGTTTAGTTTGAGTTTCCTCTGCTAAAACTAAACTAGGGAGCACAGACAAAGGTGCAGGTTATATAATGCTCAAGTCCATGGCAGTTCTCCCTTGATAATGTTAAAAGCCTGATGGTGGGGAAGAATATAAGCAGGCAGAACATCTCCATCTCAGATTACTCTATTCTTGACTTCTTCAGCTTGCCTTACATACTTGTTTGCTAATTCTCTCAAAACACGTTCCATTGTTTCTAATGAATCTCCTGGCATGATTATATGTGTGTCTCACACCATTGTCCCATCTGAGATCTGATTCCCATCACACTAGGCTTTGCGTGGAGAGATGAGAATGAGCTGCCACTGTCTTACAGAGCTAGTGGCACGACAGACAGCACATGCGAGTGGTGGGAAGTTAAGATGCAGAGATCTGAATATCTATTTCACAACATATATGAACACGACACCCATTTTAAAATTGCATAGCCAATGCAACACAGCTGACAAAATGTCACATACTAAATGTCACATACTAACTCTGTACCAAAGCTGGAGTATGCAATCCTAGTTACAGGCAATATGCTTTTACTGAAAGACCATATCAGCTCTTGACAAGCTGAGATATTTTACAAGGCGGAGCAACCTTATTTCAAAACAGATACTTTGTTGGTTTACTCGGATAAATGATGAGCATCCCTTACCTCTTTCTGTGTGGCAAAGAGAATTAAATGGATTTTTTTATAGAAAATAATGGCCACCTCCTTTTTCACCTTCATACAGAGTATTCACAGGCTTTCAATGTAATAAAGGTATCAGAAAAATGACAGTTAAAAAAATTAAAGTATAAGCAATTTGTAGTATTTCTTTTTCCTTCCAGCAGGTAAATATTTTTTGCTGTTAAGGCAGTTGAGGGATTCTCCATTTCTCTATATCTTCAAATTGAAACCAGATATGCCAAGTTACTGGAGTAATTGTGTGAACCGTAATGGCCTATCAAAAAATAGTCAGACTATGATCTGATTATTCCGTTTGGATGGAAAATCTATAAATCCGATCCCCATGCAGTGGGTGGCTGTAATAACTTCTTATGAAGAACAGTATAATCTCAATTTGAGCCTCTAATACAGAATTTAACACGTTTTCTGACAATATGGGAGGTGGGTTGAGAGCTGGCTGAATGGCAGAGCTCAGAGGGTTGTGATCAGCGGTGCAGAGTCTCGTTGGAGGCCTGTAGCTAGCGGTGTCCCCCAGGGGTCAGTACTGGGTCCAGTCTTGCTCAACTTCTTCATCAATGACCTGGATGAAGG
>NW_020450818.1:31384-169403 GCF_003343035.1 Apteryx rowi
ACAGGTTGCCCAGAGAGGTGGTGGAGTCTCCTTCTCTGGAGATATTCAAAACCCCCCTGGACGCGATCCTGTGCAATGTGCTGTAGGTGACCCTGCTTGAGCAGGGGGGTTGGACTAGATGATCTCCCGAGGTCCCTTCCAACCTCAACCATTCTGTGATTCTGTAATATGCTTTTTCAGTTTATTGGATGAAGAGTCTGTCTTAAACCACCCTATTATGCATATTTCTCATGGAATGCACAGCTTAATCCTTCCTCCATAAATCAGTTATAATTAAGGGAAATTTATGTTCTACTATTCATTTTATGTATGACTCCTGTAATACTGCTTTAGATACCACTGTGAAATTGTCTTTGTAGGAAAGAATCATGAACATTACAGGTTGGCTACCCATTTGCAACAAGCAAATAATAGGTATAAAATAACCGATCCACCTGGTATCCTAAAAATTTGAGTTACATTCAGCACCTGAAGTAGACACAGCTCTAAAATTACTGCTTACTACTGGAACCAGTATTGTCTCATCAGCATTCAGGATCATTTCCATATTAAAAAGAAAAAAAAAATTCCTAAAGAATCCATGAGAAGGCACGAAGATGAGTGATAAGATATGTTTCTTAATTGAACAGGGAAAGAGAAAAGAGGAGGAGAACTCTGATGATACGACCTGCAGCACTCTGTTTATGGCACAGTCTTTGCAGCAAGGTACAGTCTGTCTGCATTGGCTGGTGCAGTGTTTTAACTTACACATTTCCAGCAGTGTTGTTTGCAGTGTACTTGATTTGATATATCTCCTGCCCACAGCTTTAACTGAACTTCCATTGATTGTGCAGCAATAAAATGATGTTACTGCGTTGACTGTACATTTCCATGGGGCACCCTGTGAGAGGCACAMGGAGCTAAGGATGATCAGTGCTTTGCCACCTGTTAAAAAAACAACTGAAATCAAGAGGATTTTTTCCACAGGTCCCAGGGGTTCTTGAATCAGACATCAGGTCTCTGGCAGGATGCTTTCATCCCATTCTGTAAAAATAAAGGGATATGACTTGCCCTCTGAACATATTATGAATAAAACAGCAAACCGTGTAGCAAGTGCACATTTTTTTTCTGAGGCACGTTAGCCCAGTTCTGTTCATGGCCCCATTGCAATTGGGGTTGCAGTGGGGGGTGCAAGAGTAGAACGTGGCTTTCTAGGCAGATCAGATTTTGACCCCTCTACTCCTAACAGTGACCTTTTAGTCTCATTAACTTCAGTGAGATGATCAACAGTAGGAGCAATGAGTGCTCTATCTGGCCAGCAGCAACAAAGCAACCCTAGTATTTTTCAGCTTTCTTTCAACAAATATAAAGCTAAACTGCAATGGTCAGATGATCTTGTTCTGAGGTATTTGTAAGAACAACAGGTTGGGTTCTTTAGAGGCTCTCTGAGAGAAATTACTCTTTGTTTCTTACAAGTTTCAGAACTATTTTTTAACTAGTATGTTAATGTGATTACCTTTTTCAATGTTATAATTCAGGTAATGGGTATCTATGTTCTATTATTTAGATCTCTTCCAGTCTCAGTTTTTTTCTATGCCACATTTCAGCATTTTCCTAAAACTTTAATAACTTCATCCATCTTAAACATGGTGCATAGAGAAATATAGATGACTTTTATGGTTTTACCTGAGAAGTGATCCTTATGTCCTGTGTTAAATTTATGCAGCATTTCAAATAGTAAACATGATTACTAGACAACAAATACATTGACTGTTTTGTAAAAGTTATAAAATAACTACTATACGGCAAAAGGTACTGACAGTACATAGAAATTTTTAATAAAACCAAGACCTCATCCGTCTGGGGCCTGAAGTAATCTCCCTTTTTTTTTTTCACTTTTAGGGAAAATTTAACCTGTACTCAGACTGTTTGCACCACTGAAATGGTACTTATGAGGACTAAAATGGGATGCAAGCGATGCCATGGGATGTAAGGATGACAAACATGTACAAGATTTGGTATCAGTAGTGTGGTGAGATGAAATAATAGCTCACTTACAGTTTTGTGACTGTACCTGTTTTAAATTATAGAAACCAACCAAAATATGTTTTTCTTCTTCTCTAAATTACAGTCTGTGACTTTGTAGAATTGCTTTAACAATTTGTAAAAGATGTATGTTAGTAAAATAATCYATCAGTTTCAGAGAAAATATAAACTAGGCTCTTTAGTGACTTATGGTCTATGAGGCACACATACATGCACACGCATTCATGTCAAAACCAGAAACATCCCCTGATGTGAGAAAGATTTTTCTATTTTACCCATTCCTCTTACAAACTAGAATAAGCATGTCAAGTTCTTAACATTTTCCCATTTACAGTTGCTTCAGTTCTCTCCCTTGCTTTTTGAAATACAGGGGATATATGATGGTTTAATTTTTTTCTCCCTACCCAAAGTCATAGTCACAACATTCCTCATCTACAAAAAATCAGACAATATGAGACAACCGCCAAGATGTCGAAGAATCAAACACAGAACAATAACAAATAAAATGAGTATGTGCATTAGAGCAAGAGAGAATGTAGGAGAGAGAAAGAAATAATTGCTTTTGCTCTTTAGGTTGCAGAAGATCTTCTCAAATAAAAAGGACAAAAGCTTGCCAGAAAACAACAACAACAACAACAAATATATATATATATATTTTTTAATTCTAAGAAAAATATTTCTCATAAAGTTCTTCAGCTGAAAATTCTGATCATTTGAAAACAAAATGTTTAAAATTAAAAAATAATTCTAATTATTTTTTAGTAGGAAGGTTTCTGAAGGTGAATGAGAGAGTCCTGATTTGTCAGCAGCTGTTATTTAAGATAACATCTGAAATACAAGTAATTTAGGATTGAATACCTTCTCTGCTTCATTCTGACTCTGCTTTACACTTATACAAGTACTTTAGTCATCTTTCTGTGCGAGCATATCTTTCATTCTCTTGATTTTTCCACTTTGCTTTCACATCCTGTTCCAAGACATGGAAGGTCTTGCATTATTCAATCTTGTAATGAAATTGGTTTTGAAATCTCAAAATTCTTCTAAAATTAGGTTATTTCTCAGCAGCTTTACATGTTCTAATAACTGTTGCAAACAAAGTTCTCTGGTAAATCTAATAGAAAACTAAGYAGGAAATTGTGAAGCACCAGTGTGACTTCCTTATCAAAATTAAGTAACTGATAGCTACTAGAAGGAGTTCAAATAAAAGGAAATGGTGTACTATGCTAAAAGATCCTCCTTCTTGTATAATGCAGTATAACCTTCCTCTCTTTTTAATTGGGAGGCACTTCATACGGCTCAACAGACTGCTCATCTGAAATTCAAAAGTGATGCAAAACTTCAGTTAGAAGCCATCATATTGTATTCACAGTCTGAACAGAATGTTACAACAAATTCCTGTTTCAATGGAATTGCTATAAAGTAGGTTTAGAGGTAGTACACTGGTTTGTGATTACACTCTTCCACGACTGGGGAGCTGAAGCTGTGCAGATTGAATTATATTACTCATGAAAATATTATAGGAGTTGGGGAAAAAATGAAAGTAGCACAAATCTGAAAATTGCCACATAACACTGAGTTGTACATATTCGGTCATGTCACATACTACTCAGCAAGAGAGATTTAGAGAGAGGAACAGAAAGATGAGAGACCATAATTCAGAACTTTAAAAAATACGTGCATCTATGTGTGTGCATGTGCATGCATACACATAATTTCTAAAGATGTCGTTGGTCCTCTAAACTGACAAGCACAGAGGTCAGACAAAACTGAATGACAGAAGTTGAGTGTGTCTCTTAATGCTTTCTTTAATACTCTCTCCCTTTCAGTTTCTTTCTCAAGATGCACATGAGGCTGTTATTGCTGAGCTGGGGATGGATGCCTGCAGTGCCACCTGATGTCACGGAGAGTTTCACGTACTCAGTAGTCCTGGGAGATCAGGCCCCAGCTGAATAAACTGCTTAAACACAGGCTTAATGCCTCTGTTAGAGCCTGCAGTGGTTCAGCTGATGATAATTCAAACACATATCTGTTATGTCCTACCCTTCACTGTTATGTGCTCCGGTGCAGTCCCTCCCTCCCTCTCTGTGCTCCCTTTGTGTCTACATGCTATAGACTCAAGCAGCACAAGCAGGCTTTCTTTAAGATAGTCAAGGGAGAAGAAATGGTGGAACATTCACCATACAYGGAAACGAATGCTAGGAAATTCAGAGCAGATGCTCCCTATTTTTTCTCTGTTATTTTAAGTTCTTAGAATACTCCAAGTCTGGCAGAAACAATAATTTAATAATGAAGGATACTCTCTATTTGTCTTATGGCCTATTTCCAAAAAGTAATTGTATTTGCCTCATTGGTTTTTGCATGACACAGTTTCTGTGGTTACCTTCAACCCTTTTTAATAGCTGGATAATCCTGTGAATATCAGTTGCAGTGCATTTTAACATTTTTATTTATATTAAATCTGTCTTATTTTACTGAAGGCATCAGGTTTATAAGAAGGAAGATGAAAGTATTGCTTGGTCAAAAGTTACCAGTAAAAAGCACCACTTTTGTTAATCCAGAAAAAGCATGTTCTCCATAAATCCTGGCTTTATTGAAGGAATCTGAGGACACTGGGCACCTTGCAGAATAAGAACATAGCATATACAGTGGTTCAGAAACGACCTTTAAAATTCTGTTGTCATACTTCTGATAGCACATCTAACACATGGCAAAAGTGTTTGTCCCATTTCTGAGTCTCAGGCAGGCTTTACACAGCTAAAGTGCAAATACAGTTTATGCACTATTTCTTCTTTAATTATATCATAAATCATAAATAATGCTACACTGAAGCTCATCAATGCCCATTTCTGCTGAAAATAAAAGTGGTAACCTCACAATTGGTGGGCAGCTGTAGGATGCCTAACTTTGAAGGTGCAGAGAAGAGTGAGGAGTGGAATAGGTGATACCAGGAGAATTAGTGGACCATGTATGGAGGATATGGATTTGTGAAATGGACTCTTTTCTTGTTGTGCACTGCAGAGTCTAGCAGCTCACTTATCCAAGCTTTCTATATGACTACAGCACTTACTGTAAAATCCTGTTCAAAACCTGCCATTTAAAAATATAACAGTTGGCAAATTGCAAGAAAAAGAGACTATCTCAGAGATGCAACATATTTTCTGAAGCTACTAAAAATTCTGTAAGTACACAGTATTGAAGTCTGTTGCTTCTTGCACCATGAAAACTAAACCGGACTTTGAGGGATCCAAGGAGATAACTTTCTTGTTCTTTTACTTTTTCAATTTTTTATTTACCAAGTTGATTAAAACAAACAAACAAACAAAGTAGAATCCATTTATTACACATATTTTCACTGATCCTATCTGTTAGGTGAGAAATACATTTTTCATTTAGGGACTAATTTAGCTTTTATAGTCATTTCCCAGCTGAAACTAGGTGCAAGATTGTGCCATGTTTTACAATCCACGCAACCCATTGCATGAAATAGGGCTGCCTGCTGCTGAAAAAGAATGACATTTGATCGTATGGTAGCCTTATGTAATATTCAGCTAGTGGGTGGTGCTAAAATGAATTCTGTCATTACAGCTAGTTTGGATAAGGTTGAAACTGACACAGCAGTATCTAAAGCACTATCCAATGTGAGACTATATGTCTATATATAAGTAGGATTTGCACATTTAAAGCCAATTACTTTCTATCCTGGACAAAGCTCATTCCTGATTTTCAGTCTAGTCCTCTTTCCTTGTGTATGCATAATGATTTTATCAGTGATAGAACTCAGGGTGCATAAGCAATGAATAATGGGACCCATTTATTTGTACATCTAACCTCCTGCCTGAAGCGATGACAGAAGGGAAAACTGGATATATACACCAGAGATGGACCAGGGCCCAGCTTTCTTTAATAGATTTACACCAGGGATAAATAACTGGCCTGCTGTAGTTAAAAATATATCAAGAGCAAAATGTGCAAATCACAGTGCAAAAATTTAGAACACACACACATACACACAGGATGAAAAATGATTATTTATATAGTTGGTAAATTAATCACAAAGACTAACACAGTCAGCTCTGAACTACCAATTGCTGTTAATCAAAAAACAGAAGTGCAGATATCCTCAGAGAAGAGAAAGAAAGAGGAATAGGATGATTTTAAAAATCAGTCCTCTGAAATATTTGTATCCCATGATTCTATAAACAGAAACATCTTTAAACCTTCCTTGAGTGTAAAAGTATCAACAGCATACTTGCAAAACAGGGGTAGTCCTTGAAACAATTTCACAACAAAAACAGAAAAGTTTTTTCCATTGTGATGCATATTTCAAAGGCAACTAGTATCTCTGTATCTTGTAAAAAACTTACCAAAACTGAAAAGTCAAAAGAGAATCAAATATCACTTTTATATTTGAGAGGAAACAAAGAGATCTTAATTCATAATTGTAATGGAATTTGCAACCAGAGATCTTTTAATGAAAAGTTTCTTCCATACAAAAGGTGGCACGAATTGTGACTGTCCAACAAAGTCATTTTTTCTAATTAAAAGTAATTAAAAAGTAATTCAGAAAGTTATTCCATTTTGGTACTCTTGGTAAGTACGTAATCAAAGGATCCTAGGGTCCTAGGACAGCTCAGCCTGGCAAGGATGTCAGGAGGTCTCTGGTCCAAATCCCACCCAAAGGAGGCTGACCCAGGCAGTTGGACAAGGTTGCTCCAAGTTGCTCCGGGAAAAAGCTTTTCCTTAGATCTCTGGCCCATGCTCAGCTTGCTGCCTGCCAGGGTCCAGGGCTTCTCCTCAGAGTTGCTCCAGACCCCAGGCCCCCTACTTACAAGTTGCATGACTGCCCTTCACAGAAGTACGATCCCTGATGGGTGTAACGTTGGCACTATTAAAAAGCTAGCACTGTGACATTATTTCTAGCCCACCAAGGAGAGACATCTGTGAGATGACATTGTGCTGACATTGCTGTACATGAAGTTATCCATCTGACTATTCTCCTTATTTAAGTAGCTGACTGCTCTGGTGGCCACAGCAAGTATTCAGAGAAATTTCCRGGCCCCCTCTGTAAATTCCCCCCAGAGTGCACAGTATCGCTCCATCTCTAGTCCTCATGAGCTGCGCAGAAAATCCAGAGAGAAAACAGAGGCAGAGATAAAAGTGGGGAGGATGAGAAGAAATAAAAACGAGCTTTCCTTTTGCCCTTTTTTTAAAATAAGTGAAGAGAATAGAAACATTTACAAATGCAGATGTCAGTTATTTTCCATGTGCCTGAGAGTTAACAGCAGCAGGAGTATATTTCAGCCGTAGTCACTGTATCTCTACAACTCCAAACAGAGAGTAATCCTTGAAACCTCCTGATTGTCTCATTAAGAAGTTTCTATTAAGGAATTGCAAAACAATTTGCATGACTTAATCTTCTGAATCTGGATGAGGCTCTAATCAATTACAGCCATTAACAGTGGGTGCATAATATAACAAGAAGCCTAATGCATTCAATTAAGAGTCAAGAGGGCCACTATATCATTTGTAACACAGACAAATAATTATAAAAAATATCTAAACAATTTATGCATGTGAGGCAGATAACTTATTGTGTAGGGAAACAAATTATACTGTCATGTGGTGGCTTGAGATACAAAAACACTTCAGTAAGTCCATTCCCAGAATGAAAGCAAGAAGATTTTGCTGTTGTTTCAGCTTCGGACTCATGAGGAAAGTTAAGGGAACTTCAGCTCATGCTCCCCAACCTATGAAGCAAATGTTCAAATATCATCTGATAAAACTGGGCTCATAAGCTGCTCTTTTTTCTCCTACTACTTTTCCAATCAAGGATACACTTTTGTGAGCTCCATTTTCAGTGAAAATAAGATATAAAGAGGATTGGAAAGGCCAAGTATTCTATGCAGGCTGGAGTTTTATACAGTCAGTGTTCTTGAGTGGTGAGTGACATCAGACTTTAGGTGTTCAAATAGCAAGTACCCAGTACTTTTTGAAAATCAAGCCCATTTAGTAATGTTTCAAGAGGGACACACAAAGATGAAATTTTATTAAACTACCTTACAACATCAGACAAATGGTGGCACATAAAACTATGAAAGTACAATTTTTGAAAAAGTATTTTTTCTAAAATTTGACATACTTCAGAAATAAAATACATAAAAACTTAAAACAGCAAAAGGAGCAGTACAAAACTATCTCATGTTCATGAAATGCTGGACAATACTTTTCTAAAAATTTAAAGTCACTGAATGAAGAAATATTACAGGTAAGGCCTGCGAATCACAATGAGCACAAGTATAGAGAATATTTGTCTTTTTGTCCTTTAGCACTTGCTTTTAAAGCAAAAGGGGGCACCTAAAATGCACTGAAGAATAGTATTAAACAAAATGAGTTTTGTTCATTACAGGGAAATTGATATTGTGTTTGAAACTGGGTGAAAATAATTTCATGACAGCTGAATAACAAATTGAAAGGTAACCAGTTGGTAAACCTGTAAATTGTGATTTTATGAACTGTGAATCTGATCCACAGACAATTTTAATAGATAATCTTTGAAATCAAACTCTTGTTTCTAAATTCAAAAGAATGCAGAATTATTCTTGGTTTATTTTTGTTATTCAGCAAACAATGAGACCATGCATTATTGAGATGCTACGCAATTATTAGTTAAGACACAGCCCAAGCTTAAAAACAAACGCAGCAGCATCTTAAGGGCTTGAGGCTTAAGAACAGGGGTCTTGGAAACTGTAAATGCATACAGGACTAAGCTGTGCATGACTTAAGCAATATGGTATTCTATTATGTATAGACATCATGTTTAGTTTGATAATTATGGTATTAATAAAGTGTACGTGTACATGAAATTAAGCCTAAGATAATTAAAATCTGTTTACARATTATAATGAAAGACTTCAAGACTCAAAAGGAGCTTTGAAAAAAACTGGCACTGTCACCCACTTCAGATTTGAGATGGGGAAGATGTACTTAGAAATCCTACAGTACCAAATCTGTCTTTCTTCTTGTACAAATTTATCACTCAGTTAGAAGTCACAAGTTTTTCAACATTACTGTTTAATTAATACTTGGTTTTGTGTTCCCACCTTCAAAAAAACAACCCATGCTTTTCAAACCAACAGCTGCTTTGCATTATAGAACAGTATTTGATGATGGCCAGCAAGCTTACAGTGAAACATGGCAGGTGGTAGTTAAAACTTACACGTGATTTATGATGTTGTCAGTGATGTCTTTCTTATGCTTATGTCCACCTATCTATTCATCTATATGCCACAGTTCCTGAGCCTCATCTTCTTAGCCAGAAATGGAGTAAATGAAGGAAAAAGTGTCTGTGCTTTCCACTAATTGATCTGGAGTTGACCACTGTCAGATACAAGATATTAGACAGGTAGATCCAGAACTGTTGCTGAGATCCTAATTTATATGCCGTGGCTAGCTGCTTAAACCTTGTGGTATTATTTCTTTTCTCTTGACTGCCAATAAGTCGAGAAAGTAGTAGGGACAGGGGTCACAAGTGTGACTTGAATAAAAAACCCTGTTAGCAAGTTGTCTCTCTGTCCTATCACTGGCCATGCGTGCTCCTTGTAAAATGCTAGTAATACTTGGAATATCATGACTCTTGTAGAACTTTCTAAGGACAATAACATGCAGAAACATGCAGAAGCAGTTAACAATATTAAGAATGGTAGAACAGAAAAGGTATCCCAGATGCAACATTATATGCCAACAAATGGCTTACCTGAAATTACAAAATAAACTTGTAGTCGTCAGGCAGACCCACCTGTCCTGTTTGATTCTTCTCAAAAGTGCTGTTAACCTGAATATCAGACCTGCAAGCAGGTGAAAATACCACTCTGTCATCAGCCTTTGTTTGTATGTTAGTGCCCAGAATTTATCATCTAGTTTTGAGGTATTCATTTGGGGCATGGAAGACCCATCTCCCCTCTCTGCCATCCACAGCAGATATTGAATCGAGGTCTCCCATTTTCTCTGAAGAATGCCCCAACCACAGGTGTACAGACCTGTTCTCATTTTTCTGTTCACTAATTCATAGAATATTTAACATTTTATTCAAACTGGGAAAGCTTCAACAGGTGAAGTTAAGGAAGAGCCACCCAAAGAGTATTCCATAATCTGAAGGTTAAGAGACTTCTGAATTCAGGAGGGTCATTTCTGTACTTCGTTGGGTCATATACTGTGACCATGGCAGGAGAATTTTTTCCTCTTACTTTTTAATTTCACATAATGCAGAAAAGAGGAACCCCCACTCTTCATCCTTCCATTTATTATTACAGCAGATACTTCTAATTTATACAAAACCACTGGCTCTAATACTTAGGTGTCTTGTTTTCTTTGCCTTGTTACTTGTGATTCATTCTCTTGGGGGAGAGAGGGTGCTGTCTTGTTTCCTTTTATTTTCTTTTATCTTTCCTATTTTTATATATTTTTTTGCCTCCAGAGGAGCAGAAAACTACAGCATGAATTTTACAACTGTTAAAAATAATCCTGTTCTGTCACTTTATTTTTTTTAAATTAAATACAAAGCTGACTTTGTGTCATAGAATAACTATGTTGCTTTCTGCTTTCTCTGACAGCCTAAAGAAACAGTAATGCATACAAATCATTTCACTGTTTAAAAGTTTTGAATAAAACATGCTAACCTTGTCATACTAAGTAACAGACAGAAATGTCACCATTATTTGCCTGGGACAAATAATCCATATACTTCATGTATAATTCATCTGATCTTTAAGAATGCTTAACAATATTGAATTTAGATAAATTTCARTGGTATGGTGCATCAAGTTCCCTTTATCAATTTACACATGTGCCTCATCAATTTAAGTCTGCGCCTATATCACTCTATCTCTCTATTAACCCTGACAGGTATGGAGGTTGTTCTCACTTTATAGCACACAGTTACTAATATTGCCCAAATTATATCACTCAGTGTCATCCTAGTGACCCTCTCTCTATCATGAGCTTGAGAACTTATAATAAACTAAAGCTGTAAATCCATCACAGTGGCAGTAACTGGGGAAACACATATCTAGCAGTAGTTTGTCTCAGGGTCTTCGGAGTCTCAAAAGGGGTTGAAAAACTTGTCTGGATGAGATTTTAATCCCTTCCAAAATAAGATTCCAATCCTTTCCAAAACCTTCCTGTCAATCAAACATGAAAGAAGATAAATCCAAAAACAATGGCTCTTGAGTGCTAAAGAGAGGAAAAATATTGTACAGTAAAGTGCACACACACACGCACACATACACACACAGAGTCCTGCTGGCACTCCTCAGCCTCAGAAGTGAAAAGCAGTGCATTTGGTAGCTTTGAAAGTATCATTTTTGTTTAAGTTACTGGACTTTTGCTATCCCTCTTGTACCAGCTTAGTGCTTAGAAGTCTCTAATATGATAGGATCAGGAAAAGATATTACATGACTGTGCAGTAGCTGGAAGTTTCTAAAATGCAGTGGTATTTTCCTTAGGACATGCAGTATACTTCTGAGTAAAAAAGAATGGCATAATGTAAATACAAAAGAAAACTGAAGGTTTTATGCAACAGTGGCAGTCAAATACAAACATTCACTTTCTTCTAGTGCTGAAGAAGCTTTATATGTTGGGTACAGAAGGTATTCTCCATCTGAAAGCTGTGAACAGACATGAAGAGAGGGTGGCAAGTGGGACAGAATCTCTGCTGTAGCAAACAAATTTTTTCTTAAAGTTTTTCTTCCCCATTGTAGTTTCTGAGCTTGCCAACATCTTGCTACCTCCTGTGTCTATTTCTCACAAGAGGAAAATGAAACAAGGCAAAGTGATTTGAAAGAGGTACTGCTTGCTGTTTTAATAGGTTTTATTGCTATTTTCTGGAATGTACAACATTAAGTCCAAATACACAAAACCAGAAAATTGTACGTACTGTCCCTTAGACAAAAGGGGCCTGTTATATGAACAAATTCCTAGCTCTAACCRCAATACTCATCAACCTAGCATGGAGTATGATGTAGAGTATTATAGTGAAGTGCATTCTGCTGTTACTTAAACAAATTAAGAACGAAGATGAAAACACAAAGCTTTAATGCATTTTTTTCCCTCTCATTGCATTTTTTTTTTCACAAAAAAATTACTAATTTTTTTTCTGGGTAGGGTGTCTTCATGTTTGCAACTAGTTTTATTCAGATGCAGCCCTATCAAGGGAAAACCTAATGTCTCTTTTGGCGTAAAACTACATTTTCAGTTTTCCCAGAGTCAAAAGACCACTTTTCCAAGCCCTTTACTGAACTATTTGCTAGACAAGCGTCAGTGGGTGAGCACTACCTGAAAGGTTACAAATATGACTGAAGATGAAGAAGCACTGACCTTACAGAATGCCATCTCTGCAGCAGAAAAACACTGTTTTTATGAACTTGTACTATAGCAAACTAGTTAAGCAAATCATGAAATATGTTAATAGAGTCATTCTCAAAGTCAGAGAAAGAGAGAAATAAAGAGGAAGAGAAAATAAGAAAGATCATTCATATACATCTTCTCTCCCAGCATATTTATTTTGTTTTTGTCAATGTGGGTGCACATGCCTGCCATTGWAACATAGCTGTACACTGATGAAAGACTTCCTACATTTCTATTGTGCCATATTAAAAAACATTAAATAATAAGAGGCACAATATTAACTAGAAATCAAAGACAAAAGCCTCAGAACTAACTGTATCCATTATCACAAACTAGATAGAGGGATAATCACACTTGGCTCAGAAAGTCATATCCATAGAGGTCAGCAAGATAATCCAGTTCTATATGGCTGTTTCAGAATTTTGTTTTGATATGCAGCCAGTATACGCAGAGGATGACAGCAATCCTAGTACCTCTAAATTATGGTGCAAGGATTTGCTGATCTTTACAATCTTAAAACAGTAAGGTGAAAGAGAGAGCACTTCTGCGTATGAAGTTAGATGGAACTGCAATTCTGTTTTAGTCACCTGAAGACATAAAAACAGAGATGGAATATGTCTCCTACTCTTCATACACAACTTGATCTTGAACGACCTTGGATTTCCAGTTCCTTAGTGTATCAAACTCTACTTGACATAGAGTGTATAAAAGCATTTATATCATCACAATATATCCTCTGTTTTAAGAATAGTCATGGGAAAAAAAATAACATTTTTAAGGGTGCTTAAGGTCCTTAATTAAAGACACTAAAAAATACATCCATAAAATATAAACTATTTTAGCTGAGATCATCTTATTGGCCTGAATATGGACATGCTAAATAATACAATTCTGAGCTGAGAAAACTTCTATGCCTACTCATTTAGTAGTGGCATCCAAGATAAAATTCGTAGAAATAGTCACAAAACCAGCAAGGGCTGAGAAAATAGCAAATTCTAAGGAAGATGTGCCTCTTCATTGAAAAATTAAGTCACAGAAAAATAAATTAGACAGTTCTGTTGCTTCTGCTGTTTCATCTTACTTTTCACAGCTTGTCTATCTTAAAGCACTTAATTTGCTGGACTATTTTATTTCTGTTAGTAGTAATCTAGTTTTCTATACCAGAACAATAAAGATGAGCTCATGAAAAAGTGCTAAGACCATTGTCAACATTCATATTTAGCAGAGCTGTTTTGGAAGTGATAGATTTCCTTTTTAAAAGAAGCATATTCAAGTTCTCTGTCAGCAGAAATCTAGGACGCTTAACTGCTCTAATATATATAACATTTCTAATCACCACTACTACCATCTTAAATGCATACTAAGTTTTACTGATATGTTCCAGAAGTTTTCCAGTCTTCACTGCTTGGGACTGTCCATTACRGAAGGCTTTTTAGCAAAACTCTTAGTAATCTCCGTTTGGTTCTCCACTCCACATAAATAATCTTCCATTATAAAAACATGGATCTTTCTACACTGGTTTGCTATATGGCCAGCTGAAAAGCTAACAGTGCCACARTACTCATTTCAATGTCATGCTAATAATCCTGCAAGACGATTTCAGTATAATATCAGAACATCAAGAACACTGTTCATATCATTTTAGAAGCATTTTAGTGCTTTTAACATTTCATGACAGTATGAAAATTTGTGAYAAATTGATTATAACCAACAATGAATTTTAAAACAGACTATTAATAAAATATTATTTAAAGATCTGTCTTTACATTTCAGTCAGAAAGATTACAAATGAAACAAAAATGTTCTTTATATTTTAATGACTTCGTCTATTATCAAAATGCATCCACTTTTATGATGAAAAACATTCAAACCATAGAAAAACATATTCAAAAAATAACTCTTCTAGTCATTCTTCATTGGATCTTTCCTTACCAATTTAGTAAGGGTAGTAAAAATTGTGAATACTTCTGCGTYAACAGATTTTTTTTTTTGGCACCACAGGGTATTATTTTTGTTCCTTGAATTTAGAGTTAAATTCTTAAATTACTTCTAGCTATTTTATCTTCAAAAAAAAAAAAGTTCAAAGATCTGTGGAAAATTTTCCATTAATTGTAATAGGTTTATGAACAAATCCTTCCTGCCAATACATTGTAATCACTGAATCATTGAAAATTAGCTCTACCTATACAGGAATATCATCTTACACATTTACACAAGGAAACAGGTTCTGGAATAATAATTCATGCAAACAAAAAAATGGATGGCTGAACCAGAATTAGGAAAAAGAAAATACTAGCATAAATATTAAAAACTTATTCACTTTATATTTTAGGAAGGACTAAAAACTAGAACCAAAAAGCTAAATTTTCTTCTTCTGGTATTCCTTATCAAAATACTCAGTGCTGGCAAAAAAAAAAAAAAAAAAAACAAGTTGAAAGCGGAATTATTTTTCAAGTAGAATATTTAGCAATATAGACTCATACTGTACAAGGAATAGGTAAGGACTTTTTTTTCAGAAAATAACACTGTAGCAAATTTTAAACAAAATACCCTCCTTTTGGGGGGGATTATTACACAGAGTAATTCTGCATCACTCCCATCTACACCAGTATAGGACACAGAGCTACGTACATCAAGGCAGAAATGTACAACTGGCCATGGAAAAGAGTAAAAATAATTATAGGTTTGCCTTTTTTTTTTTTCCCCTGTCTCATGTACAGCAAGAAGTAGTCAGCATGGAGAAAAGCACAAACTAATTAGCAAACATTCCCTGCAATAACTTAATGGAAAAGGGGCAAAAAGAAACCAGGAATGAGAGCAACCGTGGTTCTGCGCTCAACTTTTTGGACAGAACAGCTCAGTGATCCCTGAGCTTCTCCGGCCTTTGAGGATCAATATGAGCAATTTACCTGGGGAAAATCATCTTGTTCTCTATTTCTGCTGCAGTTGCAATCAGCATGGGAAATCACTGCACTAGACGTTGATGAAAAAGAGGGAAGGAAGCTGTGCTGTGTGAAGGACATAGCAAAGAAGAGCCGGTTCAGGGGTGTGCCCAAGCCCTGCAACTACTCGTGAGACGGTGTGGAGCTCATCTAAGGAGCTTGTTCGGTGTCATAGCCAGGCCGGCATGCCTTAGATAACTGGAGCCCAGATACCACACAAGCTCCTCTGCGGCCAGCTCTTGATATGTATGTATACTTTTGTTGTTTGCTTGTTTAATATAAAATCTGAGAGGCAATTCATTTTTGCTACTCATTAATGCATTTCCCCCTAAAGGATGTCTGGCTTTTTAACATATTAACTGAACAAATATTTTGGATGTGCTTGACAAAGTGTACCTTTTCATCTCAAGGTGCTACCAAATATTAAATCCAATTTCTTAGCCTGTGAGGGAGAACTATTGCTCTTTTCTCGGTGAAATGATATCTGAAAACTCCTTACTGCAGCTGTGTGATTCTCAGTTATGTTAATTTTTAACTCTTTGATTTCTTAAAGGGCAAATCCTAAAATGTTTTTCCCTTTTCTACAAAACATAAAATTAAAAAATGTCAAGATCATTGATCAAATAGCCATAATTACACAAGGGTGTGACTTCTGTTCTTGGTTCAAATCTAAATATCTCAGTGTTAAGTAATGTTTGAAAAAGAAGAGCTGCTGTCTCTTTCAGAAGATATATGGAGCGCATTAAAAAAAAAAAAAGATGATAGATTTCTCTAAAAGTAAGCAATTTAATTAACATTTAAAAACATACATGAATACAACACCTATTATACATATCAAAAAATGCAGCAAGAAAGTAAATGCATAGACAGACATCTCTTACCTGGTTTTGTCACATATATACACTGTCCATCCCTTCCAGCRTATCAAACAAAGACCCTGCCGAGCTGTCCTTTTTTAAAGCTGAGTTGTGCTCCCTTTGCTTACACTGAGCAGTAGCTTTCTTAAGATTTTATCAAATTGGTGTCAATGTTTCCTTTTGCGTAGCTGGACTTAACCTAATTGGGGTTGATAGGATTTGGGCCTCAAACTTAGCAATAAAACTTAGTTCCATTTACAATAGTTAAGCCTCTAACAACCACAGTCTGGAGAATTGCTGTTAACATAATAAACATGAGACATTTTCTGGTATCTCCACCAGCCTAAAATTAGTAAAAATAATCATCTCAGCTACAGTTAAATTAGCAGTTGTATTTGATGATGTCTAACCAATCGAGGGTGATACCAAGGAGAAAAACGTATAAATTTTTTTATGCACATTATGTATTTTAGACATTATAAATACATATATTTATTCATGTTGAATTCATTATTAAAACATGAAGGATTAATACTTAAAGGATTACATATTATTATTAATTTAAATTAATTTTAGGGTGTTAATATTAATGTATTTTAAAATATGGAAACAAGTYCAATTTAGTGGGCTTCCCATTAAATCCGACTGAGAAAAAGCTGGAAGGAGAATCAAAAATGAATAATATGTTATCCTTAGAAAACTGATCTTATTTACTACATCCAAGTAAAGGTCAAAAAACCCCACCTCCACCAGGTTTTAATAGGACACAGCTAAGCGACTACACAGTTGAAAAATATTAATTTGAAAGACACATTCTTTGACTCTTTTCAGCCGGCTCTGTCAAGTGAAGGGATTTTAGTTAACAAAGAGAACATTCTGCATACTATACTTAATTGTTAGTAGGGTTACAATAGATTATACATGGAGAAAAACCCAAACACAATGAATGGAATTTTCAAATGATAAAACTTGAAAAAGTTCAGTTCTTAGTAATATCTTAACATTATCTCTTAGACATTTTGCAGCGTGAAGGGATGATTTTGCTTTTTCTCCAAAACAGCATGTCAGCACATGTTCCACCTATGGACCGCTCTCTTTTTTAGCATTATTGTTCTAGCACCCTTTCCAATATCTCCAGCCRCTTAGAATTAGTCTTGTAAGAGAAGTCAAGTGTGTTAAAGAACTGAATACAGAGAACTTGTATTCTCAAGGAATGTGATGCAGTGAAGCTCCACCTTTGAAAGATCTCTGATGACTTCTTATATGTGAAAATCAGGCCCAGCATCTTTCATTTCTGGTTTTGTGTGTTGAAGTCTATCCAGACTTAAATAGATGTGTACCACCACACAGAATCATACACTACAAGCCAAACCCAGTACCGGAAGCGGTGGCTGAGGGGCCGAACTGTATCAGAAAACTCATCCCATTTCTGAAGCTACTTCTTGGCTGCAGGGGGGGAAGCCTGGTTTTATCTTAGTTCCTCTGGTGCACAGGATCCAACTGAAGGAGAAAGAAACAGCATATATGTGAAGTCAGTCACAGGATTGAAGAAGCATGAAGGAATTCTCAAAAGCTGAAGAAACAAGTGTCTTAGATTTCCTTAAAAACACTGAACTTTGCACAAAGTACAAGACTAAAACTGAACCAGAACTAAATTACTTCAGGCACACACAGTGATCTATCTGTACAAACACCTCCTCAGTCAAGCCTAGCCGGTCAAAAGTTCCTTACTTCCCACCACAGAAGACCTGGGGAAGTAAGTGGGCTTTACCACAATTCCACTCATCATCAAGCTAAGCTGTAGTTAAAAGAGCAGCCCCCGACACACTGTATGCTTGAGTCTCCTATTTAATAGTCTTAAACACGGTCCTGGGTTTATGAGTGAATATAATCCAATGTCTTACAACCAAAACCCATCTTGACAGATTAAATGTTTTCTCTGAGGCCAGCTACTGTGGCACCAGCCACATGAAGGCTATATCTTGTCTTCCCATTAATTTATTATTTATTCACTAAACTTTCTTACAGCTACCACTACCAGTTTCAGGAATAAAGCAAGTGTCTGTTAAGAAATTCTTCAAAGAGATACTGCTCATGAAGTTAGACCTAGGGAAAGTACCTAACAGCAATGAGGCATGGATGGAGACTGAGAAATATTTAGTAGACACCAGAGATCACTAGTAAAATTATGGTGAGATGCAAACACGTCTGAGTCTATTTTTTCTAAATCATGCCTTCTAGGCTAATGATAAACATTTTATTTTGATATTATTCTTTGTTTCAGCTTCTGTAGCTTACAAAAGCCCCTACTCTAGCATGCAAGGAACTGTACTGTTGTTTAACAAAGGCAGACTCATACAAAAATATGTGTTTTTACAATTCAGTGTATTTGGGCCATGAGACTTCTATCTGAACGTATCCTTTTCCACCAGCTCTCCAAAACAAAATGTTATGATCTAAACTCTGCTGTGTTTCAATTAACATAGCTATGAACATGAATCAATAAAATTAAGTCAAACCAACAGCAACATAACTCCAGACACAGTTTGGTCATGGGCTGTTCTTTTTGTTTGCCTACCTTTGGTGAAGTCATTTTTAAACTGGAAATGTTCCCTGATTCTTTTCCCTGTGTTGCCCCTAGGCAAACACACCAGCACCATCAGAAAGGTGGGAAAGAAACATCAGGACTGAGAGGGAGGAGGAGGCACTCAAGCCATGATCATTTTCAACTGCAAGACCAGCTAAGGAGGTGATTACATGGCAGTTCACCATCCCTTCAATTTTTCCAAAGCATATAGGTTACAACAGCTTCCTTTGAACCACGTATCTGATTTTAATTTTCTGAGGGATTGTATTTTCAGCACAGCTGTAGCTGCCCCAGTGAGGTCTGATGAGCTAGATGTAGTGGTAAGAAAGCCTTAATAAAGGTTTTTATCGCTGGAAAATGTATTTGTGTAAGTACGACAGCACAGTATGGTTACACCACCACTAACACCTAATCCCTGAAATACCAGGTCACCAGATTTGGTCTGGATCCAGCAAAGGACACACAATCACCTTTTCTCAAATTGGTTAAGCCTGCAAAATATGGTCTATCTTATCTCTGTGCTTTTAAGTAGTTTCTTACTGACAGTAGGAAGACAAACAATACTTAYGCAACTAATATGGAGATATGATATCTGATCCAGCACAACTGTTGGTGGTATAGAGTACTCTCAAGCAAATAGTTTGATTAAATTTAGGCAGCAGGACTAGCTCATATCAGTTCAGCACTCTTAATCAGATGGCTGCAGTATGCTGAATGAACACTCAGAATCCATAAGCACTGCTGAACCACAGCATGAGAATTTGGTTCAATACACTAAGTGATTTAAGAAATTAGAAGAAATACTCTTATACACAGAATTCCACACTTTCTTGGGCCTTAGGCTGGAGCAAAATGATTTTATTTTTCTGGTTAACAGTTAACTATTAACAGTAATAAAAACAACTTTGAAAAGCCAAAACTACTTGTAAATTATTGTCTCAGCTAAACATTCTGTTTTTAAATGTTTGTAAAATCAGAGATTTATTTTTTTTTTAGAAAAGCCTTAGAAAGAAATGAAATTTTGGGGAAAAGTTCTTTAAAGATGCTAGAAAAGGTTAAAACTATTCCAGCCTAAAGAAACCACAGTGTCTTGCATCAAGCAGACATTCTTTGCTTAGTTTTAGGACATTAAATATCATTTTATAGGTATCTGAAAAAGCTTACAGACAACAAAAGAACAGTTTGCCTGCTTTTTGGTTTTATGMATCAAAAGGCAAAACCAGAGGACTCTTTTGATACTACTTTGAGAATTTCAGAACCTCATCTCATGCTCATTGATTATCCCAGAACTTCCAGTGACAGAAATACAAGCAAAAGGAACAAAAAAATGGTCCTTTTTTGTGATCATCTATAATAAGTTGATTTGGTTAGTTTAGCAACAGACTTTCTTTTCAAGTATTCTTGGTTTAGAAGGCACTGACTCCACAAAAGAAACAACAACATTGGAAATCTTAAGAAAGTACATTTTAAAAGTCTTAGCTAGTTTTCAAGTTAGCAATGCTACAGTTGTGCTAAACTGATATTTCAAAGCTTTTCTTCAAGAGCCCGATCTACTTTCTGAGAGACTGACTTTTTGTCTCCAGTTCTGCTTTGTTACTTTATGCTRAGTACATGCATTTGTGCTACTTAAGGAATGAAATACCACACTTTCAAAAAATATCCGAGTGTTCTGAGTTCTCTCGGAAAAACTGGTATTTAAAATAGTGCATTGTGGCAACATGCATCAATACAGAAAGCAATAGTGAGAATCTACATTTTACTGATGGTTTAAATATCAGTTGGTATTGATACAGCAAAGCAACAGAGAAAAAAAAAGAAATAAGTCAGGTGGTAACACTCAGATCAAAACTTGAAAGTTTATCCGTGATCTTACTCATCCTTAAAAACAGGCTACAATGCATGAGGCACTATGCAGAAGAGTTTTGCATTTGTAGCACATGCTTATTTCTGAGGAAGTACAGAAGAAAGAAAAAACACACAATATGCTTTTCTTGTTCTGTAAAACTATAAAGAATATTCGAGGATGAGTTTCACAATAAGTTTCCATCTTCCTTTACACCCTCTGTCCCTACCTTCCCTCCAGTCATGTGCTCCAGACACCTTCTTCATCTCAGCTGTCCCAAGCATGCGTCAGATCAGTGAACCTGCCCWGTTAACGCTGGGCTCAGGAGGCTGTAGGACGAAAAAGGCAGGGTGGGAATGTGCAGCTGCGGGCGGGGTGAAAGAAGAAGGAATCGAGGCCAGCCTCCCCTCGTCCTTTTTCTGCAGTATCCCACCAAGGGATCATATGAAGCCCCCTGTGAAACCGTGGAGCAAATCTTTGTTTGCCTGATTTTGCCAGTGACCTCCTTAAAGGACTAAGGAGCTATAAGTTATGCTGCTCAAGAACACTGTTCTAGCCTTCTGGAGAAGTTTTTTTTTTCCTTTTATTTGTTTCTCAGGAGCAGGACTCAAGCGAGAACAGAGAAAAGATGTATAAGAAGCAAAACATCCTTTTAAAGTCTGGTGTTTCAGACTCTTGTTTCAGACTCTTGCTATTTCTGATGTTGCCAGCCACMCTGTTCCGAAAAATCATAGATTTTTCCAGCTAAATTGGGTTAGAATATCTAACATAAAAACACATGCAGAGAAAAAATATCATTTAGAGAAAGCATCTGTTAGTACACTTCACAAATAATTCTCCCTCCCCTCCAGCTGGTCATCCCCCAACTCTTCTATAGTGATTTTACCATCAATAAACATGCAAACATAATAAAAAGTTAATATTCTTCCTGTCCTAGGAAAAAAGTGTGAGACAATCCTGTCACCTACATCCAYTGTTAGAAAGCCCGACATAAACCTTAGGGACTTAGGAAGTTTGGAGTCATCTGTGCTTTTCCGGTGATGTGTTTTAAGGTACAAAGGTGCAAAGAAGTGTTAACAACCTGATGTCAGAGAGCCATAAAAAAATGAGCATGAGGAAAGGTCTGGAAGCTTACCCTATTACTCTAGAATCCAAAACACATCAGACCAAAAAGTTATTTAATACAGCCATAAATTGTCTTTAAATGATTTCTTGCACCTTTCCTCAGTGATGGCACAGCTGGCCCTTCATATGCTACTTACACTAGCTGACAAACACATTTTGCAAAGAAATAGATATCTACATAATAAATTAAAGAAATGTGTGATTGTMTCAAAGACTGGCATATTAAAGGCTTAACATTTGCTTCTCAAAACAGTTTAAGTTACCATTTAATTTTCTTTATAACTGATGGCACTCAATTCATAACCCTCAATTATCAGCATCTTCTTTACAGAAAAAAATGAAATTAATGGAAAGGTAACTTTTTTTTTTTTTTTTAGCATATGTGGGGACCTGATTTTCCTTTATAAACAGAGTTTTAAGCTGAAGACAATGACAGAAAGAATCCCAGGAGGTGTTTAACTCTCCAAATGACTTAGGAAAAGACTTTAAGCATAAAATATTGGAATATTTGCTAAGTAGGTGAAAACTTCCAAAATCAAAGTGCACATTTTACTTTACAGAGAATAGGACTTTTTTTTTTTCTTTGGCTTAAAAAGAGAATGGTCCACAAGCAGGCTTGAATACAGTTAACTGAACAGGTTCCCTAAAATCGATTTTAATGGATTAAAATGAGTCTCCATTTGGAGATTTATGGAATAAAAGTCGCTAAAATTAATTCGGCTTAGGTCGGTAACAATGGTATCCTTACTAGCTTATATCCTCTAATTTAGTTGCCTAGAGACCTAAACTCTGTGGAATTAACAGAAAAAAGAAGTTTCACTCAGGTGCTCTGAAGTGCTGCCTTCAGAAAGTTTGCTGTCAAATGAGCTTGTTTCCCATACTGATTTCTAATACTTTGATTTATAACAGAGAATTTATATAGAAAGCACTTACATAGAAATGGTAATAAGTTTTGGAACTTAGCAGAAATGAAAAAGATTGACTGAGCCCAGAGAGTAAACTGTTACTACCATTTAATTCTTTGTTAATGTTTATATTCAATAGTGGAAGAGTTTGCGTTCCTGCTTCGTACTTGTAAGTTTTTCTGAGAGAAACAACATATTGATCTCTCTTTTAGTCAGGCACTAATTAAACAGACTATTAATCCTCACATACTGAACACACTGATTCAGGGTTCAGTATTGGAATAAATACTAAACAAAAAATGCATTCTGTGAAAATGAAATTTGGAATTATATTGACATTACTGTGTTTCAGCTATTATAAAAGTAGAATTGTAGCCACATGGAAATTAACCTTTCTACAGGACTCCAATTTTACATTGTAGTCAATTCTCTATGATTAAAAAATCATAACATTTCAGGGTTTTTATACATCCTAATCATTTTCCTGCTGTTTTTATAACTTCATTGTTTTCAGATTTTGTAGAAGTCTGTGATTTTCTCTGCATTTATGTTTGCTCTTCTCAGCAATCTAGTTGCTCTACCTGAAGATTTATCTGATTAAGAGAGGATTCACAAGATAACAAAATTCTGAAAAAAAACTATTTTTATGAAATAGAATGTATCTGAATATAGTTAAAGTATTAAAAAAATAAATTTAGAATTTTAAATGCAAACTTATACATTTTATTAAAGTTAACAACATACAAAAAATTACTATTAAACTCAAAGAGAAATGTATGTTTAGTAGTAAAGTAATAAATAAGTAAGTAGTAAGTAATAAAAGGTTATCTCAAATATAAGTTGAAACATTTTGAAATTATTTAAGAATGACAATTTTTTGCAGTATAATAATGGAAGATATACTCAAAATACCCAAATTATATTCTTTGGTCAACTGAACAGTTATCCTTTTCTATATAAAAAAACTGTGCCAAATTCAAAAGTGATATAATCAGGCCCAGTTCTATTATTGTAGTAGTTTTTAACTACTATACATCACTATCTCAGTGATGGTAGTATGAAGCTTAGAAGTGGAAGAGTTAACAAAATTTAAGAAGAGGTCACTGTGACGCTACATCTAACTCACAACTAGGTAATGATATTGCTTTGAGCCTTATTCCAAACTGGAAAACATCGCTATAGAAAAGCAAAAATTTAATACCCATAATATCCTTGTCTTGATATTTCAGATGTAAGCTACTGAAAGACATGCAAGATAGTAAAACGTGTTGGAAGCTCACATTTAACTGACAGATATTTCGAAAATAATATTTCCATGGAGGCTAGTTGAATCACCTGTGCACAATCACTGTAATTCCAAGAGGAGGCCTGCTTGGCTCAGCAGTTTTAATGCACAGATCAATTTTGCATTACCTCCTTCTGGCAGTGAGCACTCGTAGAGGGAGGTCATAAAACATTTATAGGCCTACGAATGTAAATTGCAGTGAAGAGTGAATCCTTAATCTGTGGACAGACCCTTGAAAGAGTTTTCTCTGAGAAGGTTGGGGTAAGCATTTGCTCTGTTTCACACCCTATAAAAATTTCTTTTTCGTTTCTTTTACAGAGTGTATCTTTTTATTAGTATTTGGGATTCTAATATATAATGCTAAATGCCACATATATTAAAAACAATATACAAGAATATGTACTGTTTATCATTAAGCTCCCATGTACCATGGGGGGAGGGGGGGGGGAACAACTCTTTCAGTTCCTCTGTAGGTGATAAAGCTAACGGATAACTCAAGAAAAGCAAAAAGATCAGGTGGACAAGAGAATGTATAATAGTGCTTTACAACACAAGGACCGGGCTTCCTTCAGGGCAAATATGAATAGAATGATGGCTTATTAATACTGTTTTCTTGTGTGACAAAATTTATATTGAGGACTAAATAATGTTCATCTTCTTCCTCAATACCCTGGCATCTAAATCGAATAATCTTTTCAGTTAAGCATACTGTGCTCACTGAGCTCCTAATTAAAAAGTCTGTTGAAGGTTTAGTATCTCACAGCAATCCAAACCTTCCAGAAGAAGTCTACACTATGAGGATTGTACAAAGATTTCAAGGTCTGAAACATGCAAGAATTCAGTATTGTGGAAAATCACAGAATTCTCAAACTCTCTGTGTATGTACACCTTTCACGATTTTTGGTATGGCTTACTTTTGTAATGAGAAGGGTAAACTGAATTGGAAGGAGACAAGCATGCTTTCTGCCAAATAGTAGGTGTGACAACTATCACTAAATTAATACCAAAACATCTGTATTAAAAAGTGAAGATCAGGGAGAAAATAGCTTTGACATAATAATTATAAAAGCCAGTGTTTAGCTGTAACAACCCAGCATACTGCGTCTGTTGTCCACATCATACAAATGCTGCTGGGTATAAACTAAGAAGTGAGGTAGGCAACGGACAGGGTAGTCAACAACACTGGCAAATGAAATCAAGAGATCAAATTTCAAACTCAATATACATTTTTATTCAAGGCAGAGGCCTGATATACCTTGCAAGAACTGAGTGGTCTCTCCTACTTAATTCCTGCTTCCACCTCTTCTCCCACAAATCTTAAAAAGCTGTTTTATTAATTCAAAGACTAGAAAAATATTTCTTCATCCTGTAAGGATCAAGTGAATAAACAGCAGACAGAAACCCTTGACATACATACATCTTAGGAAGCTGGATTTTAGAAGTTGTTGGCRTTGCACCCAATTATAACTAAAAATTCCTTCTTCATCAATACCAAAGCTGTTCTTTTTAATCCAACTGATGCAAAGCAAATAGTGTGCTCCCACAGCCAAATGCACACTGTAGAGGAGGGAAAGGGTCAGCAATGTGCAGGTCAGAGCGAATGACATTTTTTAAGCTCAGAAGGTCTCATCTGAATATTAGTGAATGTTATATGCTGATTTTACAATATTTACTTTTTATGTACTTTGTAGGTTGAAATGACATTTATATATTTTGCCTTCTATAATAATGAAAATTGAAATCTAATACACATGACRCTTGGCTTTTTTTCTGCAGTTACTCAATAAAATTCAAGATCTTTAACCCCAACTTGAGACTGACTTAGAAATGACAGATGAATCCTCTAATATCCAAGTAGGCCAAGTACTGGAAAATGTATGCAGATGCATAGGTGTAGGAGTCAGAATATGCAATTTCTCTCTACCAATACCAATGATTTTTGTTTTCTTTCAGATTTGGAAGTCACTTAATCTTATCTGCATAATGGGAATAACAACTGTTTGACACGGTGTTCAATCACAGATTCTATTCTTGGCTCTAAGGGGATGTAAGGTAGCAATTACATACCTTTCTGCTTCAGTCCCTTCCAGTACGTTGTGTCAGTCACCATCTCCAGCTCTGCTCCCTGTCTCTTCCTTCCCAGTCCTGGTTCCCACTTCCACTCAGTTCTCAAAGCTGGAACATGTACAGAACACACCATCTTTCACAAAGTTAAATGCCAGACTCTTATAAGTCTTCATGAACCATGTGGAAAACTGGTTTTTATCTTTTCCATTTTTTTCTAAAGCTTATAACTTCACCAAATTGTGACAGATATAAAAGATTTTCATCTAGATGGCAAAGATAAAAAACAAAAACCTCACCATCCACTATGCCTATGCAACAACTTTGTCAAATTTCAAGACCCTTTGAAAGGAGGCCAAAGAATTTCTTAACAAATGAGTATGATTTTTTTTCATGGATGAATGACAGTATTTTTCCATACTTACCCTGAGAAACAGAGAGACTGGTGTTTCCAACATTTCTTTGCAAACATTAGTCTGAGGTAGACACACAATCTGAATTAAACATTTGCAAAGTTACACAAAATTTAAAAGGGTACTTAGGATGTTAAGTGTGCCATAACAGGTAATGTCATCTGAACCTCCTGTAACAACATTGGATCAGACCCCATAGTTCGTAACTTCTTGGAAGGAGAAAGATACACTCTACAAAGATCTGTGAGTGAGTTTAAGGACTTTTGAATGTTAATGCATGCATCCTTGCTGTTCACATAATGAGAACAGGAATGTAAGTGTGGAACTACTGTAGCATTTTTTCAAGAAAAAGCTTGAGCAAACTGAATGAACAAAGCCTCCACATTTTTCCGTTCTGATCCTGAAATCCACTGGCTATAAAATACTTCTGTTCCCTTTTCATTATTAGCAGTAGATTCTGGAAGAGCTGACTATGGGCCATCACAGCAAGTTATTCAGGCGCTATCCTAAAACTTTTCTTTTAAAGCTACAGTTCCTCCAAAACATGCAAGATTAATATTAATCTTTACAACCAATTTTAACAGATTGTTCCACTCTAAGTGCATCCCCCACTTTTTCTTCTTTCATGATTCTTGGGCTTTTTTTTTTTTTTTTTTTTTTTTNCTCTAAAGTATTTCTGTGCTTTACCAAAAATTAGGTAGTAGGAGCATAGTTATGAATACTTTTAGCTGTCTGAACCAGACCATCATATTTCAATCCATGTTTTGAGATGAATAATGAAGCACCTGTAAGAAGTTCTCAGGACCAAGAAGGAATATCTCAGAAGGGTTGTACAATGGCCAGAGTGGTGGCAGTTTTAGTTCAAAACAATTTTACTCCAAGAAAATCACAACTGGTAAATTATCATAATCCRTTTAGGATTGCCTTGCTTAGGGCAAGTCTTATGTTGATATTTCTAYGTTCTTGGTGCCAGGTGTGATATTCTAGCAAGACTGCATCAGAGTACTATAATTTTGTAGCCTTTACACCTGTGTACATCTTCCATGGATTTAAGGTAGAAAATGAATGCATAGGTCAAGGAACAATGGCAAATTTTCACTAATTCTGATTTCTGAACTGAACTTTCCAAGAACTTTGGCAACTTCACAAATACTGTTTGCTCTACTGTTATACAGACAGAATAGCATTAATATTTTTTTTTCAGCTGTATCGATGAATGTACACACCTTTGGCATTCCATTTATTTTTTGTGTCCATAGGCAAAGGTGGACATTTCTTTGCAATTAGTGAGTCAAAAAAAGTGGTGTCATTTCAGCATTTAACCACATATAGGGCCACAGGAATCACTTCTGACTCCTATTGCAAAGATGCAGCCAAAAGCTGTGATAATTCAGCGGACTGACAAAGGTAGAAAGAATGAAAGATGACTCATGAAGATACTATTCTGATAACTTGCACAATTTAAGGGCACTATGTGTTTTGACAGAGTTGTATCTCTTCACACCAAATTCGAGCTCTTTTGTTTGCAAACGAGTCTAACTCAACAGAATTCCACTTGCTCTAGAAATTGCTTTAGAAATTACCAAAGAATGTCAAGTCAAAACATGACTTTTGTTGTGGGGAGGGAGAGGAAGAGACACTGCAGTAGCATTTTATAATGCGACTGGCAATATAAGGACTGGCAATTGACTGCAAACTTGAATGAGGTTTCATTGTCCTTGTTCTTATTGCTTTTTAACTAGCTCATAATAACTGAACTACTCAAACATAGTTATGTCACAGGATTTTTAAAAATGCTGTATTAATTTTTGCCCTTCTCTAAGGGTATCCATGTTTTATTTTTCATTTTTCCTGAAAAATTCCCTTTACATATACAATTCTATTCCCATTTCCTTTCGTATCTTTTAGGTTGATTTTAGAAATTGATTTCAATAGTTCTCTTCCTTTCTACTTCTCAGACAAAATACATGGTATAATCCAACCTCATATATCAATTTTGGGGATATCTAGGAGTAGCACAAAATGGAAGAGTGATTTCTGATTTTCCTCTAACTCTCCACGAGTAGATGGGTTCTCTCTCTTCCACTTAGTCAGTCTGATATTTTCTCATTCCACATTTTGCTCTTTCTTTGTTACTCTTTCCTTATGAGTCATGTGTGCCTTGCTGGACTCTTCTGTCTATATCTTTGTCTGATTCAGCATTTTATAACATGAATTAGCCTGTAGAATCACATCATTCCATAAACTATAAGGTACCAGAGAGACCACCAAAAAGGATGGTTATCTATATTGTTAAAAAGAAAACTCTATATTCTAATTTATGTTTCTTTCAGATGTATGCTTCACAGTGCACACAAACAAATGAGTGTTAGAAATTCTCTCTTTGGAAGGTTATTCCAGAGGATTCTTCTCCAAGCTTTGTGTTTACTCCTCTGAAACACAAGCAAAAACCATAAGTTCCAAAGAATTCCACTAATGTGGCTTGCTTACTTCTATTAAGTAAAACAAAAATATGCTTAGCATACACACAGGATAATTTATACACTTTTGTTATGCTAATTTTCCCTCTGTGGCAATGATGCTGATAGTATGGGTATTCTTATAGCTGACTAATGGTTGATTGCAAGAATGGCCATATGTTTTTTGAGTAACTTTGACTCAATAGTTTACATCTATTATTTTCCCACGCTTCAGGGAGGGAGGGAGGGAAGAATTGGCCTCCCTTGTTAATCACTGAATTTTCTCCTAGAAACCCTGTTGAATTGACAATGCCTACTTGATTCATGAGATCCTAGTTCTGTGGATGATGCATGCTGCAGTCCAATTAACAAGCAGAAAGGTATCAGTGAAAGCAAGAAAATAAATTAGCTATCTGAAATTCAAACTGTGTGGGCATGGAAACTCCACACTAAATAAAAAAAGAAAAAAAAATCTGACCCTTGATGATTATATCTAATGGTTTGCATAAATGCTTTAGCTAAGAGGAAAAGGTCAAAAGACTACTTAGCATGCTAAAAGAGAAAAAAGTGACTTAAAGTAAAGCCAAGTAGTTCCTAACTTAGACTTTCATAGGTCTCTGGGCTGCTGTGGTTCTTCTGAGAATATACCGTTCAGGTCTACACCTTGCAAGCATGCCAGTCTTTCATGTATAATGGATCTCAACCTGCATCCTCACATCCTATAATTGAATTCAAGTGTCAGATTTCTGTCAACAGCTTTTTTACAGATTCCTTCACCAAGGTAGCAGCAGTGGAGGAGAGGGGGAAGAGAGAAGACAAAGGGGAAAGAAATATTACAGAAATTCAAACTATTGTTTCTGCAATTTTTTATTAAATCTGTGTAGAATCTCCTCTAGATTTATGATCGTCCTMATTTCAGTTTTAATTAACATAATTCTGAAGTCACTCACATGGGCCATCAATATTTTACAGATTGAGATAAATAATGGAGACTTTTTTTTTTCTTTTTTTGTTAGACATGGGCATGTCTTTAAAATGCTGATGATTATTGGCTACACAGAAAATGCAGTGTGCAGATGTAGGGGAATAAACATTATTTTTGAGACCATACTGTGCAATACTGTTAAACACTGCTTCAGACACTTCTTCCACACCAGCCAGATACAAAGGTGATAAAGAGACAGACATCATTGTCCTGCAATATCAAAATGTGATGAGGAGGCAGATGACTCCCATTACTGCTTGTAGTTATGCCTATATACTCAACTGTTGTTTGCCCCAAGGAAGTGAAAGGAGAAAAAACGTCAAAGACCTTGTGGTGCTTGTTTCCTGTGGTCTTAAGAAAATACCATTTTATTCTTCCCTTGTTCTACAGGTAAACCATAAAGACCATCCTTTTAGCTGGAGCAGTGGAAAGTGAAGGCAGAAGTAAGTTCCCCTCTTCTGCCCTCTAGAGATTTCACATAGGAGGTAAGGCAAGACTAACAAAGCTTACATTCTGTAATGGACCCCCTGAAGCACATCAATTAAGTCACGAAGGGCAACCACAAAAGAAAGCTTAACCAGGACAACACCAGAGGAAGCTTTTTTGCCATCAGAGAAAAGCGAGGCCTAAATGGGGCAATATCACACAGAGATAATTGAGGCATCTTAATGGATGGACAAATACAAGTATGGAGAGAGAAGAGACTGTTTATGGATTTCTTGTCAGGAGCGCATTTGCCTGCCCACCTGTCTGTGCTTAGCCTGTACTCTTCATAGGCAGATGAGCTTAGAGTTCAAAAAATAGAAAAGGGAAACAACAAAAGATGCAATCCTTCTATGAACATACTTCCATTTTTACTCTACACATTTCCAACTGAGACATCTCAATGTACTCAGACCCACCTGTAAACACCTACAGGACATTTTTTAATCAATACCAAACCATTTAAGAAAACCAATAACTGAAATGAATATCAGGTCTGCAGCCTGCTCCTAGACTCCTAGAGAATCACAAAGTCTATTTATTAGAATATAAATACCACAGTACATGTAAATGCCTGAACTATTACAATCAAAGTAAAAATGGAATAATATAAKGCAAAAGTCAAGAGTCTCATGTTGGATATACTAAAAAAATAATTTAAGTACAGAATACTTCACTTGACATGCAGCCCAGTGGAAATAACAACCTGCAAAATAAGCAATGATCCCCAATTATCACAGACTCATATTGTTTCAGAAGATTTCATTTCTTTTTAGAGATTTGCTTTAAAATAACCATTGTGCAAAGCGTTAAAACACTTTTTTTTCATTGTATGTAGGTGAAATTAAGTGTCTAAGCTACCATAATAGAACAGAAAAAYTCCCTGAGATGAACAAAAGGACCACTAGCAGAAATAAGCTGTGCTAGCAGGGCACACACTAACTGTTCTGCACAGGTTGATAGGTAATTGGTATATCTAAAGATAAGACACACAGTTTTGTCTCCCTTTTTGTCCTCTGCAGCTATTTGATAATATTATGTATAAATACTTTTAAATAAAAAGCAAACTTTTCTCCAGTGAAGGAAAAAAAACAAAGATATGCTATGTCCTAAAGTAAGACAGAAAACATTCTCATAAAAATCAAAACAACAAAAGTGAGTCAGTCTCCAGAAACAATCCAGCCAGGCCCCTAGAAAACACACTTAAATACTTTACAGCACAAAGTAAATGTCCCTTTTGTTTATAATCTTCCTTTTAATCTTAGATACACCTTTAGATTTCACTATTGAGCTTGAAGTGCAATCTTCCCTTTCCCTATTTTCTTTATAACCTTCTTGCAAATCTGCCTTTTATTTCTTTCATTTCCTCCTCTTAGCATCAAATTGTGTCTCTATCACTCATGCCCAATGGCTTCATTATACTTGACTGCTTTAAACTATGTTAGGACCAAAATCTGGCACTCTTTTTCAATGGACTTATCTGACAAAAAAGGCAAAAATGGTATAAATGAGGATCAGTATGAGCACGTACAAGAATCTGGCACTACAGTAGCTACTGCTGCTTACTTTAATATATCGTCTGTGTGGACTCATCACTTTCCTGGGCTGATAAGTCCTCACCTCTATCAAACACTTTTTTTTCCACTTCTTTTATCAACTTTAGACAGCTACTGTACTCTAGTTTGAACATCAGTTTCCATAAACAAGATGACCAAAACTTAATAACTCATTTCYGAACAGTAATCTAGCAGATATTCCTTACAGAGATAACAGTTATGTTGCACAGCACCTTAGTGCTTTAGCTTCACTCATGCTAAGGGTCTGCTGCTTGCAGCTCTGCACATGTTTACCAAGCTGCTGTGGCAGTGTTTTTCCAGAGTATCTGCGTAAATTTTCTCTTGTGTTCCCAGGCTGTTTTCCTGCTGATGTTGGTCTTGTGGCCTTGCACCTGCAAAACCCTGAAATCATTGTTATGACAGGTCCCGATGGGAAGTGACCAGCCTGAGAAACGCCTCACTTTCCTTCACATCTTGTTTTGCAGGTTTTAGTCTATACTAGAGAAGAACAAGCATAGAGCACAACCAAGAAGATAAGTCTTTTAAAAACTTGATAAATACTATCTAATAATTCATATGCACAGAGACTTAACAGCCAATGAATATGCAACGCAGATGCCTAATTAGCATGCTCCGATGAATGGTAATAACATTACAAGCAAGAAGAAACAACAGGGAGCTTGAGCAAATTCTGGTGAAGAGTAAAGAGCRACAAAGGGAAAGCATGGCAAAGTTCATCATCACCATCATCATCACTACTTGCTGCCCTGGAGAGACCTACCCCCCGGAGSAGAACATTTGTCTGGGACCCTGATCACTGATTTTCCCACCTGAACCCTGGGGACAGCTTTCCCTTCCCCTTGTCTCTCTTTGTTTTCCCCCCCAAAATAACTTTTACCATTAGAGTGAATGTATGCCATCAGCTATGGACTCCACTAGGGACTCATACATGTGAACCTGTCTCACCCTCCTTTGTGCAACACTTATCTTCTTTACATGTGACAATAGCTATTAGCCTTCTTTACCACCCGCTGCCAAATTTAATGCCAAAGAATTGGTTAATTCAGTGTTATTAAACTATCCGAATCTTGGGAGCTATTTCTACTTAAAAGCATTGTTTTATATCTAGACACAATCGCTTTCATATTCTGTCTCTGAGCAAACTAAAATAATCTTGAAACTAGTGTTCAGTGTTATTTTAAACTGCATGGTTCTTAGATTTAACCATGTAACTGTTCTTAACATCATGTAGAAACACAATTGCCTTAAATATTCTATTTTCCTCTAAAATTATTACTCAAAAGCACTCTCTACTACCTGCAGTGGCTAGACTTTACTCCTCAACACCTTCCATGCATTGCAAATACCATTAATTTCCATTCCTAAGCTATTTCATAAATTAATTGCACTCTTTGTTTCTATACACTGCATAAAAGAATCCTCTACTTTTTCAGTCAGAAGCTAGAAGGCTGTTATTTCATGCTACAAGAGCTTGCTGCTGCATCAGTCTCTAAACTGAAGAACTTTAAAGAAAATATGAGGCATGGACTGCAGTAAAAGACTTACATAACAGAAAGACAATAAATGTAACATGAATTCAGTCAACAACATGGAGTTTAGAACATTTTTCAAAAACAGACTGTAAACCACAGAAAATATCAAATCTAAGCAGCCAAGAAAAGTCATCAGATCTGTTTTTTTTCTGCTTTCTAATGTGTTCAAGTAAATATTATGTGAAAATCAGAAATTGCTATATAATCATTTTGATATTTAGGACTAATGTTTGTCTAGAAGTTTGAAAACAGTTTTTTGCAGTCACAAAAGTATGTGCCCATTACATGTATCTTGTGTTTTTCAGTTATCAGCATAAAACTTTTTAGACAGAAACTTTAACCCTCAAATATGTATGCTTTCTTTTATACAGCTACAGCAATAAACATAAAGCATAAGCAAATTTTATGTTTCTAATAMACCTGTGATTTTCTTAGCTGCTTAAGATAAATACAATACCTATCTTCACTATTTAAAATGGAATGAAAAGCTTAGAAAAGTATTTAGTATTTATGATCATATGGGACTGTGGAAACATAGCTTCTGGGGAAAAGGATCCTACTTCAAAACCTGCAGCCAGGCATGTATAGCTCTCTTAGCTGCCTGTGAAGCAGAATGTGGTTTACACCGCACAGCACTTCGCTAAACAAGAAGGTCTGACATCACGGTTACATTCTCCATATGGCTAGTAAAAGAAGTGCTTGATGTTTCATAATTAGACAGTAAGAGCTGTAGGCTGGGTATGACTGATGTCTACTCCGCCTCCATCTACTTCACCTCCATGGCACCTCAATGGAGATGAGGACAGGCCTGGAGGCCCCAGGCTGAGCTGAAAAGGTCTGACCACAGATAAAATAATGCCTGAGGTATAATATATCTAATCCTAGATATTTCTCAGCTGCTTTCTCTGGTGAGGCAGCTCCTTACATCCACTATATCACGTCATTTGCAGTTGAAGGCTGTGAAATCTTCTCTAGCGACAAGGCCCCCTTCAAACTGCTGTGTGTTGTACCGCTGTGAGCTGCCACTCACTCCAAAGCTGCGTCTTCTAGCCAAAATTTTGTTGCCAACCATCCCACCCTGTGCTCCCCTTCATTTGTCTTTGCTAGCTAACCACCACAGCTCCACTAACAGCTTGCTAGTTCAGCTCTTTGCTAGGAGGCAACTAATGTGGAGAATTAAAACTTATAAATTAGTGATTTATCTTCCTCATCATCTACATTACTTTTTTTTTTTAGAAAAATATACAAATAAATACTTTGGAGGCAATTATTAAATTTTGTTTTGAAATAATAAAATTGCTTTTATTACAAAAATATTGACAAACGCCCAATTAATTGCTATGCAGTGTCTTTTCTTTTTCAGAGATGCACATAAAGCAAGGATTTATGGAATTATAGGACACATGCAAGTTGGTTTCCATGACCCAGGCCAATTTTAAAACTCCAAATGCAAAGCTAATTTCAGCTGTTCCTACTGTGCTGTCAGTACACCTTAGCCCAAGTGGAAGACATTTTCCTGCTGTGTTCTTGGCAGGACACATTCACGCCTCAGATGCTTAGTTCTCTGCTTCTTTAAAAGGCAATGTCATCATAATCAGAGAGCATCCCCGTCTTTCCTTCTGGGATATGGATATGTTTCATCAGTAAGATGCACAAGACAGTAAAGATAACTGCAGCACCTGCTCTCTTTGCATAGATCATGTATGAAAGAGGAAAGTTTCCACCTCTGCAGATAAACAAGATAAGACTGTCACAATGCTATCAGTATGAATGAAATTGCCTGGATTACTCTGGGAAAGAGAAATCACTCAGTTCTTATGCTAACTGCATCTTATTTTCCTATCCGTATTTTAAAACAGTCTTTTGAAAATAGCAAAATTTTTTAAATAAAACAGGCTAAATGGGAGAGAGCTCATCTTAAATATGATTTATCTCAAAAATTCTTTTTTCATTACATRCACCTCACGTTTAGTCCTCAGGAAAGTTGCAGGTACCTAGAAACCAGTGAAAATGGGTACATACTTCAGTTTTTGGGCCTTGACTGATCTATGGCCCTATTCTCAATAAATTTCTCAATGTAATTCTGATATAGGTAACACTCAGAAGAATGAATGTGTTCTATGAACATGAGTTCAGAAAGATTAAATAACTTAAATTACTATTCCATCTGATACAAATAACTTAACAGGAAAGGGTTTGTTGTTGTTGTTGTTGTTGTTGTTGTTTTACCAACCCAGATGTAAGGTGTTACTGATAATTGGCATTATGATCTGTGAACACAAGAGCAAGCAGTCCACCTGCAGCACAGCAGCAGGAAAATAAGCTTTCAAATATTCAGTAAATGAATAAGATATTACAACATAATTAATTTTATAAGTGATATATACTCTTATTTTATAATTCATGACTCAAGTCCCTTCTCTTCCTTTCTTTCCTTTTTTTCAAGAACTCTAGCATTCTTCCTTAACTCAAAGATTTTGCATTGRGTCACTCCATAATTGTGTCCTTAAGCCAATAATTTTTAATAAAAGACTATCACCTCTTCATTGGAGACTAAGCCACATGCTTTTCTTATTCTAGATAGAAAGTCTCTCTTTTYTGACATATATCCGTTGGAAAATTATTTTGATTTTCATTATTTACAGTTAAGTTACATTTCTTTTGACTCTTCATGCAACATGTAACATAACTTTCTGTGCAAATAACAAGACTGACTACTGGAAAGTTTCTGCTTGCATTGTGCGCATTTAAGGAAAGTCCACACTGCATACTCAAACCTGCTTCAATACACTTGCCACACTGTCTGTCACCTCTCATGAATTCAGGAAGCCTCTTGCTTCATAGCCCATGAACTTGCGTAAGGAGTGCCACCACTGGACTTTCAAACTGGACTTTCAGACTCTCATCCAACTGTCTTATGACTGACAGCACCCTGATAAAGCCAGATTTCACCATATACTTTTTAAAATTCATTCTTTTGTCACKGTGCTGGAAGACTGAGGTGAGTATGACTTTGAATGAAGTCTACCATTCTGGTCTTTTTTGTTCCCTTTATCTGCAAATTTCACAAGTAACAAGGAAGATCACAGATCTGCATCACAGCATGATCACAGCAGATTATGCTCACTGCTGGGCTCAGATATGCCATTCCAGAAGTGACCAGAAAGAACATGTTGTTTTTTATTTACTTTCTGAATTATCAGTCTTTCTCTTCACAAAGCCCTCTTTCATCTTTACAGACTCACCAAGTACCTTTGTAATTGGCATACTTTAGATTAAACAAAGATAGAACAGCTGTATAGCATAAATGTAAGATGGATATGAAAATATGTGCAGGATTCAAGTTGATGACAGACTTTGTTAAAAGTGCAATGATTTCAAGATTGAAACAAACAGCAAAAAAGAGAGCATATAATGTGAAAGACGAAAGAGACATGGGTTTCCTAAACACCTGCAATTCCTTGTTCTTTACAGGTATCCCACAGTCTTTACAAATTTCCTGGAGTATTACATCAGAATAGAGCAGGATCAAGCAGATGTCAACTCATAGTACACTTTTACAGAAGTCAACAACTGCACATAAACATACACATCTGTGTATTTGAGTTTCATAAAAATACAAGCTTTTGTGAATTCACAACAGTTCTTGGTGGTACAGTTTCCAAACAAATGTATAATCTTATTATTTTTCAATGCTTTCTACTCATAGCTTAAAAAAAGACTATTAAGGATACAGAGAGAGAAAACTTGTCCTCTAAAGCACTCACATATTTAAGCAAATTAGAGACTTGCAAAATACATCAGGAAAGAAAAGAAAGTACTCCTCTATTTGATCAACTGTTTTTTTTTGTAAACCAATGTTGAAGATAGCAGTATTGAAATGGGCCAGAAGTAAAATGTGAGGAATGAGATTAATTCAGCATTTGAGATAAGTGCTGTACAACACTGACATCAACAAGAAAAATCAAGGTCAGTCCAAGATCAGCAAATGTATACATCTGCTTGTTTGCTGATTAATAGCAACAGTGGTGTGGATCTGTTTATAACAACAAATTATCTGATTTCATTTTAAGCAAGTGGGGCTTTGTATTGCAAAGCTCAAGCTCTTTGCCTATTTGTTAGAAAAAAAGATTTTGTTTAATCACAGCTGCAATAGGCAGAGTGTTGCCAGCAGGTGGAGGGAGGTGATCCTCCCCCTCTCCTCAGCCCTGGTGAGGCCACATCTGGAGGACTGTGTCCAGTTCTGGGCTCCCCAGTACAAGAGGGATGTGGCACTACTGGAGCAAGTCCAGCGAAGGGCTACTGAGATGATTAGGGGACCGGAGCATCTCTCTTATGAGGAAAGGCTACGAAGTATCTGAAGGGAGGGTGTWGAGAGGATGGGGCCAGACTCTGCTCAGTGGTGCCCAGCGACAGGACACGAGGCAACGGGCACAAACTGAAACATGGGAAGTTCCATCTGAACATGAGGAAAAACTTCTTCACTGTGAGGGTGACATAGCACTGGCACAGGTTGCCCAGAGAGGTTGCAGAGATATTCAAAAGCCATCTGGACATGGTTCTGGGCAACCTGCTCTAGCTGATCCTGCTCAAGCAGAGGAGTAGACCAGATGATTTCCTTCCAGTCCTAACTATTCTGTGATCCAATGGTTAAGTACAGGAGAATATTGGTGTATAGTATACAGCTGTTCAGAAAGCATATGCCCAAAGCCTTACATTTGGTAGCCCCAACTCTGGGGAAAAAAAATAAAAACACAAGACCCCAATGTAATATGCTGATGAAGAGACAGGATTTTAACACACATATCATTAATCCACAGCATACAGGCAATTGCCAAAAGGTCAGGATAATAATATCACACTGGGCTTCCAGCTCCCCATCCCTTACAGATCATCTGGCCCTTGCTGCTCCCTGTCACCAAGTGACAGGGAATGTTCTAAGAAACGAATGGAATTTAGTATTTATAAGAGGGATAAGAAATTATAATACCAATGCATAAGTCAATCGTATAATTGCATCTGGAGCAATGATTCGAATTCCCTGGTAGTAGAATTCATTACAGACAGAGGAATTTAGCAGCAGAGATTTTGACTTCTGCATTGAGCTCTCATTCCTGTTTTCACATGCACATACATATGTGCACAAGCACACAGAAAGGAACTGAAAATGTTATGTAGCTGAGCAGTGAGACTAACTAGAAAATACCTGTACACTTTGTTACTGAAGAAATAATTTGCTTGGCCTTTCTCAAGCCAAGAGAAGAGCAGCTAGCCAGTTATACTTGCTGAATGTCCTTGCAACCCGTTGCCCAGTCAGCAGCCCAAGCATTAAACAATGCACTCAGCCATTTGCAGCGTCTTGCAAAAAGGCCCTGGTACGGTGTGGAGGAATGAGGACAAAGAAGGAATAGATGGAGATACCTTTAATAAATCCAGAAAGCTTTAGGAACCTACCTTCCCGGGGACTGAACAAGTCTGGACTACAGAAGTACAAAAACTCCCATTAAAAGGAAAGAGGGAAAAAAATCTTTCAGGGAGCAACAATTAAGATGCTGTAGGCCAAGACTATAAAAATAGGCACCTGGCATAAAGAAGTTGAGTTGATGTTTCTCTTTACTATCTCTTGAGTTATAACATTAAAAAAAAAAAAAGGAAAAAAAGAGTAAAAGCAATGTCTTTATTTTGAACAGAATGAGACAATGACTGCCTAATTCCCTTAAAAAGTCATTGAGACCAAAAGCCTATGAGAATTAAAAATAAATGGTCATTTATACATGTTATGAAAACAGTATTGGATAAAATTAAAAGAGAAAAAAAAACAAAAAGAAGATTTTATTACAGCTATAATAATCCTGAAATTTCAAAGAGTGCTGGAGGAAGACCTGTTTCTTTTTTCCTCTAATACTTCTGGTACTGCTAGAGAGATGGTACAAGAGCAGGTAAATCACTTCTTTGATCTGGCACAGTACTTCATATGATATTTTATGTCTAAGCCAAAAGACAGCAGAATAACAGCACATAAAATTAAAAGAAAAAAAAATCAAGTACAGCAAAAAGGTTTTTTTTTTTTTCCTCTCTTTTTTTTCTAAAGGCTATGGAATACAAAAAATGCAACCATGGCTATATCATAATGCAGTATATGTTGAGGAAAGGTGGGGGAAGGGGAGAGTAGCAGAAAGGAGAGAAGAAATCAGACAGCTCATTATTAGGTAGAAAGATGAATAAAATCAGACCATATTTTATCAAAGCTACCCAGTTTATCAATCAGTTTAAATGAGAGTCTTTCCATCACAATGAGARCAGCAAGCCTGAAACTGTGACCACTGATTGATGGATCTGAAGTGGATTAATTTTAGGATTGTAAGAAAAGACTGAAATGACCACTCCCCTTGATATTATTAATCTCTTGAGGAACTGATAGATGTCCCTCTGTAAAAGACAAAAGAGCAAGGAGATTGGGAGCATGAGCTTTTGAAGTGCCAAATTATGTATCCTTGAGGAAAAGTCAGTATAATTTTTCTTCTTCCTGAGTTGCTCTCTAACCAATATTTATCACAAATACCTGAGCCACAATATCATAGAGTAGTGCACTGTATTCTATACAGGATGATAATGATCTACAGAAAAGTTGGTTGCTTGTTGTGCCAGATAGATAACCGTATGGATATCATTCTTTCTGATTCCTGATGTCAATTTGCTTAAAAATAAACAAATACTAACAATAAAAGTAACAATAACAATAATAATAATACACTAAATTCCTAATCAGTGTTCGCCATTAGTTAATGATACATCAGTGCTGTGATTACTAGGGACAGCAGAGATGTATTAAAGTACTCTAAATGAAGATGTGACCCTCTGTGTAAATTTATATACATGCATGCAAGCATTCATGCTTTGTACTTTCTGCATAGAGTCATAACCTGAAATTGGGCAGCAATCTGGAGAGTCCCAGTTGGGATTCTGGTCTTCACTAATACGACTTGATACTTGCTGACCATGTATATAACAGTCTTCCAGCAGCCTCCACTCATGCCCATGTTTCCATGGGCGCTGTGCCTGCTCACACCTTCTTCTGCCCCCTTTGACTAGCTTTCAGGTCCCAAGAGTTGCTTAGTTTATATGGACAGCCTGCAAAATGCTGCAAGTGACAGATTATGCTGGAAAGCCAGCTGTTCATATATTTGAGTAGACAGCAGAAAATCTTTGGACAGCTCATGGGTGAAAATCAGAGAGATACTGTTGGTATTTTCTGACATTGTTTTTAATCTTCACTATTCTTATTGACAGGGCAATAATGGCCATCCACAGGAGACCTGTCAGATGACCATATCCATCTATTTTGCCATCAGGAGAAGTATACTGTGGCCAGTTGAACCACCTGGGCTGTCAAGGAATATACCCTTTTAACAACCAGTACTATGTACTTGTAATGTATAAGATCTTTTCCATGCTAGAGCTGGGCTTCAGTTTCAGCTTTATTTGTATGTGTGCATATGTGCATGCATTCCAAGTGGTTTGAAAAAATACYCTGTAATCTGTTTACAATTTTGTTAATGCATCCATTCTCTGCATATTTCTTTTTCATATGCAACAGCAGAAATGAAAAACAAATATAACTGATGAAATATAATGGATGCATTTTGTGATACTATGGTTAAATAATTTCAAAGAATTATCTTATCRGAAATATGTCAATGCATTTAATATAGAGCTGAAGGAACCTCTCTGTTTTTTCAAAAAATAAATCCACAAACAAATCTAGCTGTATTCAGGCTCCATTTATTTTCACTTTCAGCAAACATTCTAGTGGGTAATTTGCTATCTGGAACTGGATAATATTTAAGTAAAATAGATGAATATATTTTAGAAACTTGAGCTTACAGGTTAGAAATAGCAATACTTCATGTGAATGATATGTTCCATCATACACGCTTTTAAGTGTTGATTCAAACTGCTCACCTTCAAACTAAATTCTTTCTATCAGGAAAGTCCCTGCAGCTTGGTAAATTATTCTGAGCAAGGTCAAAAGCTTGCTTATTCTGTATACCTCTGTAAGGATCTGCCAAAATTAGAAATAGAACAAAAAAAAAGTGCCTTTAGAAACAGAGATAGGTAACATGACTTAATACAACTCTTAACACCTAGTCTTCACTTCCAGTTCTCTTGATTTGATCCTAGGTATCACAATATTTGGTATTTTCTTAAGGCTTTGATGCCTGAAGTTATCTAAATTTCAATTTTTTTCCATTTAATGTTTTCATCCAATTGATCTTATATTTCTCAAGCATGAAGGCTAAAAATACTATTGCTTACATTTTGTCTTCTGTTGTTTAATTTTAAGGTTCATATTTTCAAAGACTCATAACTTCCGAAGCACAACTCACTGAATTCATGGGGATAAAGTTTCTGTTCCTAAAAAGTCTAACACCGTTAAAATCACACTAGCTGGTTATCTTATAAATTTAGGCTACACATAGCCAGTTAATCTGATTGCATGTAATACATGTCTAATACTGAGTATTGGTTTCTTTCATATCTTGCAGGCTGACTGAATTTTAAAGTCCCATTTTCTCTCTCAGGCAAGAAATATGAATAATGGCATACACTCATAGAAAGACAACACTGTATTAATTTTATGTGTTGAAGGGTGCTGAAGGACCACCCAGGCATACCCACACATTAGGATGTGTCAAGAGATCCCTACTACAGAATTTCTCAGAAATGCAGAATTATAATCTACAGACATATTTATCTGAAATAGAAGAGTAGATTCCAATATGTTTTCACCCATGTCTCCCTCCTAGGTCTAGTAAATCCTGTTCAAGTGATGATGGTTTCTGAGAGAGAAAGAAACACCCATGGTGAGCTCTTATACTACTATTATTTCGGTAAATATTGTTTCTTTAGTCATCAGAAGAAAAGCCTAGTCTGTAATTGCCCAGATTTTAACTAATAATATGCTCTGGTAGCATTAATTTACCCCATTTTAAGATCTGATCCATTATATTTCTCACTTCCTTTCGGGTAGTGTATCTGACAGTATTAGCCTTRGAGAGAGAGAGAAAGGAGAGAAAGAGAGAGAGGGAGTTTGCAGTTCCCTTAAGAGCACTGAAATGCCAAACAATGTGAAAACAGTGAAATCTAGGTTTTACAATACACTAGATTTTACAAAACTTCATCAAGATTATAAGATGCTTTAAGGTGCAGAGGCCTGAGAAAACAGCCTCCTGCCCAATGTTTGGGAATAGTTCTACAAAGGTGTGACTTTCCTGCTAGGTGTGGAAAAAACAAAGAGCGCATAGTGTCTTTGTTGCACCACGAATGCAACACACAGCCCATGTCTTCATCAGGCTTTTCGTCCTCCCATCCCTTTTGTGCTGGAGTTGCTTCTGCTGAGTTAATACTGGTACGTGGCTTAAATAAATAGAAACGAATTATTTCCCACAGACATGTTTTGTTCTGAGTCTTCGACCTGCTATCTTATGCCATTACACCAAAAGCATGTGTTTGTTTCTTATTTTTCTCTTGCTTTTTTCTACACAGTAGTGTGTATGCGTTTTACATTCAGTGACACTTTCTACAGATCTTCTGTAAATTACATACCTTTCTAGTGGGAGCTGAAAAGAGGTGTTTCTTCCTCACAAAATTACTTTCAAGCAGCGTGTTTTAAAACATACTTTAAAAAATGAGCAATACAGTTTTTAGTGTACTAGTTCCTAACATGCAAGTTCCTACCTTGATAATACTCTATTAAAACCAAAGGGAAGCTGGCTGTAAATCTGAGCAGTAAGGAATAACAGCTCTGGCCTCCCACAAGCAAAAATTCACATTGTTGCAGAATTCCCTCATTGAACTATCAAAAGTTCAGAGCAAGAGCTCGTACATTTGCATTCACTTGCGTTGCATTACTGCTCCAACCTTCCACAACCTCCTGCCTTAGAGATGCACATGGAACTCAGCCATCTTCAGAGTCAGTGAGGAGAAATGAATTATGCTTACGGGTCACTGGGAGAGGAAAAGATCAAAGAGAGATAAAATTAAAAGTATTGGACTAAAACATGTTCTATAAATGAAATAAAAATAGGATGGAAGACAAACACTGAGATAATAAATAGCTAAAATGACATTTCTAGTCTAAGAAGAGGAGAAAAGAACCACTGCTATGCAGTAAGTAATTCCTGATCACCCAGCACTTTATCTACCTAAACTCTGCAACCTGGAATATGGTGAACGTTTTTTATTTTATTTTGTTTTGTTTTTTATTCTATTGGCAAAGTCAGCACTAAATAGCCTCAAAAAACAGCTAAACTAATGGTAAAAATAATAAGACTAAGATAAATATTCTGATAACTATGTGCCTTATATAAATGCTGTGAAAAACAAGCACACCTTAAACAAGATGAATGCCAGTGAATGAGGCAAATCTTAGTTCAAGTCATTACGTTCCTGTAAGATAAATATGGTGACTAGCAACTACTGAGACAAGTGAAATAGGGTGAGCAAGACAAAGAAGAGGAATCTGACAGTTGGTAGAAATAAGACAAATATTATGACAAATCTGTCAAATGTGGATACTGTCACAATGAGCTAAAAGACAAAGTTAATTAGAAATGGAAAGGAGAGATTATCTCATCAAAATTGCAAGTGGAAAGAGGAAGAATATTTGGCATAGCGCCAAATGCATATTTCCTCTTCAGGAGGAACATACATCAGACTCAGTCAGTGCAGGGTCAAACATATAAAGCAATGCACATATCTGCCAAAGAAAATATTGTCATGATAGTAACCATCAGCAGCAGCTTCGACGATTCATTAACTACACATATGCGTATTACATTCTTGTGGCAAGATAGTAACTCTATATTTAAGGTTGTACTGGGGATTTCATTTTAGCATGTTCATACATACTTACAGAGTAATATTATTTGAATATGTATGTATACACACACAGATATTACCTTATTGTTTATGCTTATACACCCACTGAATTTATATTTCTGAAACATCTCTGTGTAAAGTGCCACTTTTGCTTTACATGTCACACTGTACAAAATCATGTGAATTAAAGTATACATCTATTGCTACAGTCAGGAGGGAGAGGGAGAAGACCAGAAAAAAAAAAAAAGAAAAAAAAAAGCAATGAAAGAGAAGGGGTATGTGAAGAAATGCCAGTAGATTAAGAACAGAGCTGCCATATGGTGGTAAGAGTAGAAACACAGCAAAGCAGCAATACTCTAGCCAAACTGTGAAATGAAAAGCACATAGGCTCTGTTCATATGGAGTACAGGAAGCCAGTGAGACCCAAGCGCTCCCGAGAAGGGAGTGAGAGTAGGGGAGAGGACCTGGCCGTGGCACTACGGCTAATAAGACAGAGAAAAACGGCCTCAGCAGACTAAGTAGAGAGTGCCCCTTCCATTGCTACTTACTCATCTGTGCTTGACAGGGTGGAATATTCATCACAGGAAAAATTTCACKAAAGCCTTTACTTCGGCTGAAGCAGAAAAAAACTACTGAATGACTATGGTGAATTTCACTTAAAGCAAATTTCACATYCTTTAAGTGGCTAAAACAGAATCCAGACTCCAGTTAGCACTCTCACGTCTCACCACGTGACCTGTAAAGCAGCTAGGCTGAAGGCAGGCAGCAGAGGAAAAAGTATAAAGTCACCCTTTAATGACACTTGAAAACTAACTGTCGCATATTCTTTCTCAGGTTTCTATGCATTTGTGAGATGGTGCACAGAAGTGTGTGTTGTCTCTGCAGGTCATAAGCACAAGCAATACTTCTCGGATCCCCTTCCTGGAAAAAAAGTAAAGCTATCAAAGTGCCTCTTGTTTAGAAAATACTCCAACTTCCAAGCTGACAATTCTTCCTAGATCCAAGATGTCACTGTATTCTCCACCAAGGGAATGCCTACATGCATGGCATTATTCCTCTGGAGGCAACAAATATGTGCAGAATGCTTCTAGTGTTGCCATTTTCACCTGAATTCACTCTTAATATCAGAAAAGCTGGAAAAGGGAAAATATTATAAGTTTATTCCAGAAAATAAAAGGTTTAAATTTGTGATTACACAAGCGGAAACGATATTGTAAGAGAGAAAAGAGCAACAAATTGTGTCCTTAGATTACACCAAACAAAAGCATTTATAAACAGTTTCCACTTGAAATACTTAAGGAAGGTTACAGCTGTAGAAGCCAATTTAATGAGTAGCTAGTGTGTTCCTCCTGGACCCTGCTACTCACAGACAAGTCTGAAAGCTGGCTTAGGTGGCAGGACCCAAGCACACCAGTTCATAGTCCCTTCCCAACCAGCACTTCAAGAGAAAATCTCTCTCCTCCTCTCAACTCTTTTACTTCCAGACTTAATTTCTGGTCCTTTTACCCAATGGACTGATATTCCATCAGGCTGAATGCCTCTGCGGCTCCCTCTGCTGTAATAAGGAAAGGGAGAAGACCATGGCCCTTCCCATAGCTTCTCAAGTTGGCAGTCCTAACTTGTTCTTTAATTAGCCTGCTCCTTCTATCGTAAATGGCTTTCTTGCTTGTCACAGTGTTTGCAAGGCTGTCACAATATTTGATAAGTGTTATGTCACACAGTGTATTTACTGTGCGTACGACTTTATCGAAGCAGCAGTCTTTGGTTTGGAGGAGTGTCCTGCACGCCAAATCTATAGCTTATGCTTTCAGGACTGGATGTCATTTCAGCAGAGGGTACAGCATGAAACGACTTTTCTCGCTTGTCTCACGCGCACACCCCTGCACACAATATGCACACACCCCTGCACACAACACACCCATAAACACTTCTGCCCTTTTTATTGCTGTCTAGAGACACAGCGTGGAATAAAATCCCTGTTCTTCCAGACACCACGGTAAAAGCTTTGTCCTTGAAAACCAAACATCCTCCTTGTTATGCTACATGCAAGAGAGGAGAAGGAAAATAACAAAAGAAAAAGAAATTAGCCCTTGAAAGTTATGAAGCATCTGTAGTATGAACAGAGAAGAAGAGTAGAGTGGTATGGCTATGCCTTGCTCTTCATATGCAGGTAGCTTGCATCTGAAGTAGTAAGGGTGAGTCAGCAGGAGACCAAACACAGTTGCACTCAGCAAAATCTTTTTTTCACCAGGATCAGCATGTGTATATAAAAATATAAATATATACATATACACACACACATATTTTTAATTATTTATTTATTTATTTATTCAATTACCATAGGCTAGAAAACAGGAGCTTAAACAGAAAAAATAAAGTCACCTTCTGTGGCCTGGGGTTCTGCCAATTTCTGTCCCACACAAAAATTATCAAGAATGCATGAGACAAAACATTCTTTGCAAACATTTCTAGGTCTAACTGTAGTGGAAAAGACAGTGGAAAAGAGCTCATATACTAGCTGAAATTATCATAACGACTTAAGTACTGGGCCAGTAATACTGACGCAGCTCAGAAATCTTCCCACTTTATAAARGAAAACAGTTGTCTTAGCAACAGCTTGTGAGCTAGTTTCCCCCCCTCCCCCTGCCTTCTTGTAATGGCAAGCACTTCAAGGACAATTTTTTTGGAATAAGTGTGACCGTATGCCACTTTTTCTGTCCATTGCTTTATTGGAAGTAGAAAATGAACTGACATTGAGTAGCAGAAAGTGCCTTTGATGCTTGCAGCATGGATCAGAATTTTATACATCAAACACATACACTGATTGGATAAATAGATTTTAAAAAAATTGTAGGACCATTTATGGAAATTTTGTCTAATAACACTGGCAAAGAGGAGACTAATCTAGCATAAAACATTTTTATCCACCTAATGCATAAGCACTTTTTTACAATATTATTTTGTTTTAATTTTGCCATATCAGCCAGGGTAAACAAACAGTTAACAACCACTGCAGTCATTCGTTTTTCAACAAACAGTCAGTTCTCTTAGTTAAATGATATTCTGTGGTATTAATTCTCTCTGTTCGTAAAAATAAAGGTGTAAAAAATTGATGGCTGTTGTTGGGAATAGATTGGCAAAACACATTTTATCAATTCTACTCTAGCTATACTCATTGCATCAATCTTGCTCAGATGCTGTGCTGACCAAAACTGTAGTTCTGTTGCGTGATGGCAGCAGGTGGAAAGAATACAGGCCTACAAAAAAATACAAACAAAAAAAAAATCTCACTTCATAAGTCTCTCATTTCATGGAACATTTGATATCTACCATATCTGGTCATTCATGTCATCCTTGCCGGAAATTCAAGAGTTCCTTTAATGATACCCTGAGATTCTGTAAAAACTTTTCTTTCTAGTCTGTAAGAAAATGTGGTGCTACATTCAAGCGATGAAAAATAATACTTAGCTTTTACACCGCACTTCTCAATAGATCTCCAAGCGTTTTACAGAAGTTTGATAACTGGAGACATGTTAAGGAGAGTTGTTTAAGGTCATCAAGCTACCTACTGGAAAAGTCAGAAAGAAAATTTGGTTCTCCTGGAACCCAGTAAAAAAACTCACACTACATCTTCAGTTTTAGTCCTCTTCGTAAATAGTTAGGAAATTGTTTTGTCTCCACCACTGAATCAGAGAGTTAGAGGTGAAAAGAGCCCACTGCATAGCCAAACATGGCCATCTCAGAGCAGTACTGCAATCTGACATACAGCAGGGCAGTAAAAATTTTGCATCAATTTTCTCATTTTGATCACGCCAGTACGTATACCCGACCTAGTACAAACAATAGAATGGGATCACAAAGCAATAACAGAAGAATAAAGTTGACAAGAGCATACAAGTTTACACAGATGCTCTAAGTTATGATCAACAATAAAACCATATATAAAAAGAGGTCATAATGACAAATCCTTTCTATGCTATTGGCAACATGAAAAGTGAAAGATCAGTTTTTCATTGTCAGAACATTATCATTATCATACCATTTATCCAGGAAAGAATGAACAGAATAGTAAAAGATAAATTTACATATAAAAAGGCTAACAGTCCCTCCAGCATCTTATTCTTATGATATGATCTTTATATGATAACACTCATAGTGACTACCTGTTGAAAATTCAGAAGCAAATGTACTGTCTCCCAAATCCCACAGCCACCTACAACAAAGGGCCAGCATTAGGGAAGTCTCCTCAGTGACCCCATTTAAGGCAACAATGGAAAGTCAAAATCTTATATAGAATTTAAGCATATTTAAAATTCTCACCATTTGACCAGAGGTAGTTAAGACTGGGGAAAAGGTTATAGTTTCATTTTGTAAACATTTGGCCTTTGATGCATGCACACAAAGTGAGTTGAATCTGCAATTCTTTTCAGTGGACAAAAAGATTGTATTCTGTTGCCTTTTTGTTGATAGAATGATCTGAGCAAAATTACATTCTGTTGGCAAAAATGTAATGAAACACAGTCGGTCAGCACAATACTTTGCAAAATGAATAAATAATAAATTGGCCATTCACAAAAGATGAGAAAAAGCAGTCATCAAAAGATATTTGGGAAAGAAGAATAATTTCGCTCACAAATTATTTTCACTACTCTATAGAATAACATAAAACTCTCTCACTTCAGAATATTCTCTTGGTAAGCCTGTTTAGTAGTCATCTTCATACTGTATAAGGAGGCAGACTTTAAGTTTGCCTATGACAATGTAATTTTAGACTTTAGAAATAAAGTTTCAAAGTGTACTCATGATTTCATTTTTAAAATCAACGACCTATAGGCAGAAAAAAGAAGGAGAAGGAGAAGGAGAAGGAGAGTTGTTATTCCATTTTAAAGGAAAAGAAAAATTACCCCTCATCTCTAGGTCCCCGGTAGTCTTCCTGTGGCACAAAGCAGATAACTAGTTGCACCCAGCCATCTGAAACACCTGTCTTTGGTTTCTAAGGTTCTTAAGTGAACGTGGGAAAGGACACATCAGCATACTATTATAAATCATGGCAAGATTCAAAGACATGATTCAGTCTTACTGAAGAAAATGAAAAATTTGGAATATCTTTTCAGGATATAACCCCAAAATATAACCTCCACTCAGACTTCTGAAATCAATGCATCCGTTGACTGAGTGAGAAGTGCAGAAATAGGCCTTTACAAGGTCAATGCAAATGAAATAATCTCTTTATATTTTCTGCAGGTGTTTTTTTAGAGTACAGCTAATTACAGAAGATACAAGAAAATTTTCTTGGAAGAAAGGCTGAAATATTTCTTTTAAAGCCTTTATGTAAACAGAAACTACCTCTTCTGGTAGTGAATYTATAGCCAGTCAATTTTTTCTGTCATAAACTGTTATATTCATTGTGACCACTTGGGACAGTGTGGCACATCTATTGATGAAAGTAATGAGAGTATGACACTCCTAAATGACCAACCACTGTATTAATACTAGGTGCACCCTAATTCTTTTTGCTGTAAATTGATCATGGCASTTTGCTAGCCGCACACCTTTGGGAAGGCTGACTGTCAGCAGAACAGAATATACACTCATGCAAATTTGTATGTGATAAAGATTACCCATATTATAAATACAGCTATTTTAAAAATAGGGAAAATGGAAGAAAATGACCAGATAGACATTTTCTGTGAAAAAAGAAAGGTGTTGATCTTTCTTGTAATAAAACCAACACGAATGTTTCATCTTAATACATTTTTAGAGGTTCATTATTGAATTATTTTACAGTCTACTTTAAAAAATGGTAATACACACACATGTCTGGCCAATGGCTAGCTGTTTATAAGAAATTTTGATTACATAACTACCATGAATAGAGCACTTGTGGAGAAACATATTACCTAAATCAGCTATAGTGTTTACAAGGGCAAACACGCTTTTCAGAGCTCTGTACAGTTGAAACATATTTTCAGCAACTACATGGACTGAAAAGAAAAATGTCCTTATGTGCACATGCGTGGGTGTATATTCATGCAGCACTATGTTGTTGAATTAAAATTCAGTAGCTAAAAAATGAAAGTGTTGCATATCTACTAAGTATTGTTGCATATATGCTATTTCTCAACCTTTTTCTTACCCTGCGTAAAAATGTGCATATACAGTGAAGCCAATTCAGCACTGCAATAGGGATGAGTTATTCATCCTTCATGAGGAAAAGTGACAGAAATACTCTTTCTTCCAGAGATGTTGCACATATTCTATAGATTATTTCCTGATGTCAGCTGACTGTTATGAGGCCTTATTTTCTGTTGCCAGGGAATCATAATTTCAATAATCCAAGTGTATATGAAGTACAGAGATACAGTATCCCACGCTGAAATAATTATTTCTTTCAGAACTATTCAGTTTAGTCACAAAGCCTGAGAAAAGGTATCTTTTCTCCCACTCCTCTTCAATTTAGTGACCGTTCTGGTAGGTGTCCTCACAGTTGTCTTATACTCAAGGAAACATACACTTACTACCTTGCATGTAATACAAAATGCTAGTTAGCCACCTGGGTGTCTTCTCATTCTGCATAGCTCTTGCAAGAATTCCCTGTAAATTTTTATTTAAATCTACTGCAGTCACTGGGCTTTGCTTGAGACTGTAAAAGCACCATCTAAAATCAAACTTAATGTAACAATAGCAACGTGAAAGTTTCTCAGGCAGTTCTGCAAAAGTGCCCTGATCTCCCTAACATCTTGCTATTTTTACCTTTGAAATGAGCCAGAAGTCTTAACCATGCCATCTGGCACCTTCATTTTGAGGTAGGAGCAAAATTCCAACAGAGAAAATTCCCACAAACCTGATTTGTCTCCAAAAGGGAGAACAGCAATAAATAATAGTAATAAGTAAATAAAATTTGATGTCAAATTTGACAAATATATATATATATATATAATGTAGAAAGAAAAAAAAAAACACACACACACACAAAGCACACAAAGCACACAAAGCACAACCTCCCACACACAACCAAAAAGACTGGAAATGCAGTAGGAAGGCTTAGTAGTATTTTCAGTATAAATTAATATAGGAAGTTGAGATAAGCACTGTGAAATTTGACTACATTCAATAAAATGCAAGAAAGTATTACTTCAGAATACCAAGGACTGTGACGGATCCTTGAGAGGGTACAATACTCGATCCTCTAAATCATCAGTCAAAGTCATCCTTTAAAATGCTGGTCCCCTTTTTGAAGAAAAACATTAAAAATACTTCCTTCCCATCTTACTCCTGACCAGTCTTACTACAAACTCATGCTGTTCCTTCAACAAGGCTGGACGAATTACAGAAAACACAGGGTATACTGTCTAAAATAATGCTACTGTCAATATCTTCTGTGCAATATACTGTGCAATATTCTCAGTCATCCTCAAGCTCACCACACAAGCTTACAAACAGACTTTACTTTGTAGTATCCCTGATGTACATTGGGGCCACAGAGGTTAAGCATAGTTACCACAATTTCTTGTGAGAAATAAATTCAAGTTACATTTAAATTACAAAAGAATATGCAGTTTCTATACAAAAAAGTAGAATTTTGTAAGTTTTAGCAAGTACAAATTAGAAGCAAATTGACAAGCTGTGATAGATGAGCGATTACTGTAGATGACCAGGTAAACAGAAAGGAAACGAAAGAAGAATCAGTGCTTCAAAAAAGTGGCATAAAGCATAGAGTAAAAGAATAAATGACAAGGATCAAGAATGCCACTGCTAAAAATGAGTTAGAAATAAAGCACATGGCAGAATGATAAATAATAAATGATTTTACAAGCACATAAAGAGCAAGAAGTTGGCAAGTGAGGCTGTGGACTCCTTGAGGGAAAGTGAGGGAACACTGCATTAGAAGATGTAAATATTGCTGGGAAACTGACTGACACAGTGAGAGAGAGATTTTCAAGGGGAAAGGAAATGAAACGACAGCAAAAAATGGAGTTAAAGGGTGTACCAGAACAAATGAGGAAGTGAGAAAGGAAACATTTAGGGTAACTGAAAATACAGACTATCTCAGCAACTAAGAGGCATAGCATCCCAAAACTGTCAAGCAAATACCAGGTGAGAAACACCATTCCTCTCCCCTCCCTCAAAAAAACCAGCAAAAACCAGGATTCTCTGACCTTGTGCTTATTTACTGTCATAAAAGGCAGAGATATGTTCACCACCATAGGAATGGCTGAATCTGCAGTAACATGAAGAAATACATCCAGGCAAAACATTGACATTTTCATATAGCAAAATCAGGAGGAATTTATTAAAGAAGAAAGAAGGGTCAAAAGTAGGCAAACTGAAGAACAACAACAGACTTAAATTTGATTGGTTTAAGCTAGAGCAGCCCTGTTAGCTTCACTAAAGCTATTCTGATTTACCTAGAAAATAAATTCCTTATTGAGAATCTAACAAATTAGGTTCATTTTTCCTTAATGCTGCTGACTTGTTGCCTTGCGAAGACTTAATGTCTCAGTTTCATATTTGCAAAAATAAATAAATAAATAAATAAATAAATAAAAAGTATAACAAAATACTCCTCCATTACTTCTAAATATATAAAGAAGCATTTTGCTTGACTAAGAGTGCCATTCTAGTCAGAGCCGACAAGAAGAGAAATGGCCGCAATACACTATTTCGGATTCCAGAACTGTAATTCCAGAGTTCATAGAAACTTACAGATTTTTCCCACCTTTAGCACTGTACATTTCTTCCCTCAGATACATACAGCTATGCATACAGTTCTTTCCTCCAAGACTCCTTGATTACTTAGGCCATAATTCTGGAATTCCTGTCCTAGAACACACTATCACTAAGATGTCTCCTTTTTAGAAGTCATCTCACATTTTTTCTTCATAAATGCCTGAGTGAAAGGCCTCTTTACTTTGACTCTTGCTTCCACTAGAGTCTCCAGAAGGATCACACCCTTTTGTATCTTCCATGGTTTCTAATGCAGAAACGTCTTGTTTGTGAAAGAGAATATTCAGCTATCTCTTGGCCACCAGAGTACTGAGTGACTCAGTTTACTCACAGATATATCTGGAGATATTTATTTATTTATTGTACTAACAAAATGGGAGCCATTGCAAACTACTATTTAAAGGACAATTCTGCATTTTGAGGCCAAAAATTCAGCCAGTCTTCTGAAGCTAGATGACCCAACTGGTTATTAGTCAGTGTATTCTTCTAGGTAACAGACAAAGAGAGGTGTCTGGTGAAATTCATTTTGCACTACTTTCAGTACCAATAATCATGAGGAAATAGGGATTCTTCCTCTCTCTAATAAGATGCAGAAGGTAATCCTAGGAACTATTCTTGTTTTAAGGATGTTATGTTTTTCCAGTATGTAAGAACCAGTAAGGACAGACAGGGATTATAATGCAAGTTCACATTTTCCCTTCAAGAACAATCAACATATCAAAAAACTTCCCCAGTCTTGTAGACTACCTTCCTACACTGTCTGTCATCACTTGTAGTCCTATCTAAAATGCATGCAGATAATTAGGACTTTGCCTAAAGATAATTGAATCTGGCGGTGAAAAATACTTGATTACTGTTTGTTTCATGGGGTGCCAAGAGTCTCTTCAGGCCATATGTCCATATCATGTTATGGTATTGCCTTTCAACTAACAACCTTAAATAGGTTATGGCTCTTAGCTGCTGTTGAGAAACTTATCTCTTCCCATGGGATAATAGAAAAGACTGAAATGATCAAACTTCAGTTAAGGTGCCTGAGCTATGTGTTCTCACCTCATTTTAAAAGTAGGATRGTTGGAGTTTTCAGAGATTTCAAAGCAGGTTTCGGAGATTATCTCTTTACTTGTACTTTTGTTTATGCCTTTCACTTCCAATACATCCTTCATGGCTCTTAAATTCTCCCCAGCTTTCACAGAAGTGGCAGATTTTGAAAAGAAGAAAGAAAAAGAAGGAGGGAGAGAAAAATTTTTGGTACCCAAGATTATCACACAGATTTGATTCTAATCAGTTTGATTGGGAAGGATTACAGTCTTGTATATTCTTCAGTTATTTTAGAGATTTTTATTTTTAGAAGCTAAAAAAATATTAAATAAGCAGTAGGTCCATCTCTTCCATCTCATATAACATGAAGCGATATTTCTGTGCTAGAAGAGAGCAGCTTAACAATTCATTTCTTCCATAAGCAAATTTGATATAACTTACAAGGTTTGCTTTGATTGCACAGCATTCCAGCAGTTACTTTAAAAGTAAGTTTTATGTGTTATTCAGTAAGTTTAGGAATAAATAGCAGGGGGGGAGAGAAAGCTTTTGTAGTACTAGCACAACACTTTGGTTTTAAAATGATGGGCTCCTAGAGGCACTGACTCAGGTAAGTACTAGTACTGTAGTGGAAATGCATTTTAATGAATGATCTCAGTGACGAAGAAGCGTGCCCCAACAGATGGACTTTTTTTTTATAAGACTACTATATTAAATGTGTTACAATTTAGGATTCAAGCAGCTTACTCTCTTAAAAAAACATCCATTCCTTCTCAGGTGAGCTTCTTATTATAATTAATATTTGACTCTTGCATCATACTGCATGTTCATTTTTTCAACTGAATTTTAACCTTAAAACAGTTGAGGATTTACAACAATTCAGGTTGTTTCAACTTAAATACTGTAGCTGTTTTCAGTGGCAAATAAATGTTACAGCACCCATTAGTGCCACCAGGGATATCAATTCAATTCTCTATTTTTTTGCAGGTCACCCCAGAAGATCTTTTTTAATGCCTCGTGATCTGGAAAGCCCCCTGTAGATGACTTTCTATCGATGTCCATTCCATACACACACACACACACACACACACACACACACACTTTCTTTTGTTGGGGGAGAGGATGTGTGTTCAAAGCTGACGTGTTTGGTTCAAAGCTGAGGTGTTTGAAGGGCTGGAGTTGGCAGGGAGAATTTGTCTGTCACACAGAAGATACTGCAGTATGACAACTCTGCAGCTTCCAAGGCTCACACTGATGAATCTCTATACTGCCTCTCCCAGACTTCTTCACAAAAAAAGAGAAGAAAGAGTTCAAGGAAATTAATATTTCACATTACAAAAAAAAGTGTGATTTTTTAGTTTACAATAAATTTCACCTTCTCTCAAAATGCTGGCTTTCACCATTGTTTTGTGCCATTGTATTTCACCTGATATCTGTCTCTTTCCTTCCCTACTCCTCCTCAAAGGGCTAGACAGTGCTTTAATTCTCATGCTTATGAATCATTTCAGCAAGCATCTAGCGTAAGGAAGAACTCAAATGTCAGGAAATACTAGAATTAAAACTGACTGTGGTCTTAACCTTGGCCCTGTCATGAGACATCTGCATCCACACACTTTGGGAAAATAGCTCAAAGAACCAACTCGGAAGAACCAGAGGCTCTTATGCAGGAGTATAATGAGAAGACGATAGTTAAATCTGAGAGTACTAGAACTGACTGATGTGCACAGTGAAAAATAAATGAGAGATGTTAGCCTCTAGTCCTTTCAGGATTTTGCTAAATGCACTTTTAATAGAGACTGAAACAGAGCGTGCATAGGCAAATGTTTGTGTTAGCTGCTTTGGTTTTGTTTTTAGTATCTAACGCAGTGATATACTTTTTCTCATTACTTTTCATTATTCGTGGGAATAGCAACCAAAATCCAATTGTAATATAATGGTACCTGGAACATAAAATCCCTTCCTCATCCCTTCTCAGGCTTCATCAAACTGCTATCCACCTCTGTTCCCCCTGAAATTTCTCTTAGCTTCAGGCCAATGACTGGTGGGTATCTCCCATCTGTGCCATGACTTGTATGTCTTACCTTTCCTATAGCCTGTATGACTTGTAAGGTGCGAATGCAACCTGACAACATTACCCAATTTCTGCTGCTTCTACTGGTAAATTTATAGTTAACAATTATACTCTGGCATTCCCATTTTACTTCTGAATAAGTTTAGAGCTTTAAATGTAAAAATATGCAATAATTTAACTAAAATTGAATCACAATTGCATGGAGAAACAGAGAAAAAAGACATTTCTGCAAGAAAACTGAATCTGCATTTTTCCAAATTGTAATACTGTATTTTTAATATTACTGTTCTTTTCTTGTAGCTTATATATAGTTATATATCCAGACTCATGCCAAACTTGGCTACTCCAAATTTTCAAAGATGACATAGAAATACAGAGCTTGAAGGGATCCAGGAAAGACATACTTCTGTTCTGAGACAGAATTAGATATGACTAACACCATCTCTCACAATCAGTTCTGCCATCTGAGTCATTTTCCCTTTAAGAATGCCTCAAAGTTACTATTTCTTTCTGAGCTTCAAAAATAAATAAATAAGTTCAGAGGAACAAAAAGCATTGGAAGAAAAAGACAATTCCCAATTTTTTAATAGAGAATGGAGAAAAGATGACAACAGACATTTGATGCAAACAGTCTCTAACAATTTTCCTTTCATTTCTTACAAATGATGGGGGGAAATCCAAATTATCTATTTAAGGAGAACTCCCCTGTGAGTCAAAAATCTTAGGAACTTGGACGAAGTAGAGCAAGAATAGCATAATAGATTACAGAGCAAACATGGAATTTTGCATGTAAAATTGTGCACCTATAGTGATTAGTTCTTCATATTCAAAAAGTTTAATATAGTAGCACACATGTTATAAGCTTATATATGAAGGAGAGATGAGTCATTCAAGGGAGACAATTATGGAAAGCGAAATCAGGAATATTTGATGCATTTTGTGAAAGAAAATTTGGCTCATGATGCTGTGTTACAAAGCCTGTGGAAAAAGTGGGATATTACTTAAATTATGACCATTGTCCTTTTAGTAGCAGGAATGAGCCAGAAGCAGGAAGAGCAAAAGATACAGGCCTTGCTTTGGAAAGACTGCAATGCGAGTAAAAATATATACAGCAAAAGAGAAGGGGAGGAGAGGGAAAAAAATTATAAAACTGCCATTTAAGACATTTACTTTTTTTATATATACATGCATCTGCATAAACACATGTACATACAAATAAAATAAGGAGTACAAGAGAATACAGTTATGCTAAGCAAAGATGAGTATCTGAAAGAAATTAGTAAAGAGTTTTAGGTTCAGGTCATTGCAAGTAGGAATGTTCTTTGTCTAATGCCTCTTCACATTTCTAATAATAGCTCTGTCCAAGTACTGCCGTTTTGTCAGAACCGCTGCAGTTTACGTGGAGGATATATTGTACATTCTTTATAATTGAGAAGTTTTTGTTTGCTGTTTTTCCTCAGTCACTCAGTGACCTTCTTGGTATGAAAAAAATTGGATTAAATTCCAAGATGTAAGAGTCTTCATCCATCCATCTTCACAGTTTCTGAGTGCTTTACGATACTTACAACCTCCCAGTGAGACTGAAGGTAATACCAGCTTCTCAGTTCTCTCAGCTGACTGTAGACAATGCTGTCAGAATAGGCCAAATTCACAGGTGTTGTGGCATTTCAAGGTCCTAGATGCATGATAGAGGGGCAAGGATCTACAAGTGTTCCTCAGTGACAAAGAGTAAAAGTTGTCTCCTGTCCTCAGATGGAAACATACACACAAGTTTCTAAAGGATCTTCTTTTTCCTTTCTGAAAACAAAGTATATTTCAGCTTAAAGATCACAGAATTAGGTTAGTATAGTGGGCAAAACAATAATAAATGCTAAGCCATGCCGGAAAATTTCTAGTGATCTGCTAATTACTGCACATTCCATGAATCAGAGCCTGAGATTTAGCAAAGCTGCAGTGGTTTAGTACCTCAGAAATGCCAAAACCAATTACCAAAGACAATTTCATGCATGGAAAATAGTGACCTTACCCTCCCCAAATACAATATTTAAACTGGAACTGATGTCTTTCTCAACCATCTCAAATGCAGATTAATAAATGAACACAAGGGTTTGGCTTCACTTTATAGGAAATTTTGTTATTTTATTACTTTTTCTTCAAAGAGGTCAACAGAGAAGTAATCATAGGGTAACTATACTACTAATCAGCTGTTTTAGAAATATGATGAAGTATAACAAATTTTAGAAATATGATGAAGCACAAAACAGTTGCAAAGAACCTCAAACAAACAACAAGTAAGTAGCACTTTTTATGTCACAAAATAAATTTAATGTAAATTGTTACAGCAGTTCGGCAAGAACATCTTTAGTGATTCAGAGGTTACAAAGGCTAAAAGCTTTCCAGAACCATGCTTAATCAATAAACTAAAGCATAAAATTCTATAATAAGTGTAATGGGAAGATTAGCTGGCCAAAATGATGCAGATGTTATTTTCTCTCTGTCTCCCCCTTAAAAAATTATGTAAAATACCATCAGCTTTGTTTTCATTACCCTGCTGCAGTATAAGAGGAAGGTGAAAGAAGCTGGGACAGAAAGGCAACAAAAAGATATGAATTATTATTCTGATCTTTGCCAGAAAATAAGATCAGTATCAGAGGGTTGGTTTGGTTCATTAGACACCCAAGAACTAAATCTAAAATTTAGACATCTCAACAACTGAACAAATTTAAAACACTGGTTTTGTTTCAATTCCTTTTTATGCACTGCTCAATGAACAGTAAGGTCTCTCTTTACATAAGCATGTAGCTAGCATACGCCTGTGAATGCCCGTAAGTACAATGGTCTTCTTTCTCCACAAGTCCTTTTTTTTTTTTTCTTATATTTGCACACAGTTTGAACTTGATTAGTAGGAGCTGTCAGAAGGGCTCACTGATTCTGAAAATCAAAACAATTTTTATCAAAGTAGGATACAATTTCTGTAACTCTTTCTGTAACAACAAAGTAATTAAACTTTTATACTTCAGAACTCAAAATCTGTGGGTATACTTATTTTACATTTTTGCATATTTCATAAATATTTATAAAAATAGAAWGTAAGTGCAAAATATATACACACTTTTAGTATGTTTAAATTACCTTGCTTCTTTCATAAATACTTACTTAATTCCTAATACAATTGCTGACTTCAGTAATGGTCACTCTATCTGGAAGGGGCCCAAATTAGTCAGACTTCATGTCATGTAAAAGATTCCTTAAAATAATGTTACATGTACACACACACACCTTGTTGTGCTCATGGTAGTTTACACAGGTAGCAAAATTCAGTACAACTGTCATATTGTTATTTTTGTACATAAGTATAAAGTATGGGCATAAAGATGGAGTCATGAAATTTAGTTCAGCCTTTTGTAACAGGATTCTGAATAGCACACACATATCACACCAGAAAACCAAATCTAATCACAAAAGAAATATTATTGCATTGAACACAAATCAGACTCCATTTATTTCTATTTAATCAATCAGAAACACATTCACAGCTTCAAATGCATGCAATCATTTAGAATGACAGCTCATAGGCAAAAATTTTAAGAAAAAAACAACAATAACACAAAATTCGGTTAACCACAGCTAGTCAGGAATTCAAAGCCACAAAATACGTATCATCCCATTTATATCAGTCCACGTCTCAAAATCTTAGCAGATATGTAGTCTCAACAGGTGGCTCTAACCTTTAATAGCTTTAGAATAATTTTAATAAAAGGTTGGGCCAAATATTGAGCAAAGAAACCCTAACACAGGATGTCCTGCTGTTAATGACTTTTATTCTGTTAGGAGAGGAATTTGAAGTTGTATCAGTGATAGCATGGGGAGACAGAAGGATGAGCCCCAGATCAGATCCCACATGATTTAAATGTTTTATAACTCTAACCAAACATTTCAGACTCCACACAGATATCTGCCAGCAGATGAGATAGCAGAGCAAACTGGCTGCCATCCTGAAAGTGCACTTAGCAAGAGTGCTACGTTTAGCAGCAGCTTCCGCTTCTGAATGAGCTCAGGGCACAGACACAAACAGAGCACATTAGGGTAATTTAATTTGGGGAAGAAAAGGTCACAACCTCCTACCGAAGCACAGATGGGCAAACAACTGACCTTGCTGCTAAAATAACACAGTTAATGTGAATGGAAGTGATGGTCTGAAACCACTCCTAAACTTCAGATTTGGGCAACACTTTGACTCATTGCGCACCTTGACCCTTGCAGAACGGTACCGAGAAGAGAAACTTTCTGTCATTAGCAAAATATCATCTGATTCCTACCTCCACTTCCAGACTAAAGCTTTTGTCTGCATCGTTTGGTTTACATGAGGAAGTCATAAATTGGGATATCATCCACGTGATAAACATGCTGCACTGTCTTGCCACCCTAGAGCTTATCCAGCTGTAACAGGAAGGGCAACACGATGCAATGCTGGGATCTCAGGCACCATTTAGTACTGTCAGAGGCAGGGGGTGGGCTGGTGGCAGAGCAATTGTTTGCAACATCCCATTGTGTTCTGCCACTGAAAGAAGGACAGTCGTGCATGCATGAACTGAGGACTTAACAGTGATTGAATAGACATTCCAAACACTAAATCATTATTCATTACGTTAGAAGTGATCTGCCAGAAGTATTTTGGGCAGAAGTCATCTATACTACCACTGCCTGAGCTGGTCCTGTTTTTGTACATCTGGGATATGTATGTATTATGTTCCCATAATATTGACCTGACACAGCATAAGGCTTTCATGAAAGCTGAAATAAACAAGCAAAGAAAATGTTTAAATTACAATATAGGAAAGCCACTCTTTAGAGGACATCCAAACCAGTCTCTCCATTGAGACAGGATCAAGTCTACAAATCAGAAAAGACAAAGCTCACAATTTTTTTGTCATATTATCCCTATTCCCATCATTGCAAAAGTCTCTCTGTTGTTCCGCAAAATAATGAAAGGCGAAGTCTGAAGAAGTATTTTTCCTGGAAACAAATAAACATTCTGTATATTCAAGCTGCTTAAAACAGAACTTTGTTTTAATAAATATATATGATTCTAATCTTCCAGCATGACACCATAATGTCTTAATTGCCTTAGGGAGAAATCCTGCCCCCTCTTCCTCATCCACATCTTTCCACCTACTTGTTTTTCCATTATCATCCACTATGTAGCTTCTTGAACATTCCTCTAAAACATGGAACTCCATCCACTGGACTCTGAAATGAAAGGATTTCTATTCTAGCCATCAGTAGTTTCAAACTTTACCAATCAAGGAAATTAAAAACGCACCTGTGCAGAAAGAGAGGCATCCTAGTCTACCCAGAAGGTTTAGCAGAATTTTGGAAGCTATCAGCTGTTTTTCTCAAGCTAGCTATTGAGCAGGATGATAAACATGAGGAGTTAATAGCTTACAGTGCTGCACAGGTGCCAACCCTGTAAGATCACAGTGTATAAGTAGTGGAATGCTCAAATCTATTCATTAGCGCAGCAGAAACCAGAACACCAATCTCAGCAGGGTTGAAATGAGCTAAGTAGTTTGTACATGTGTTTATACCCCAAGGCAGAATTCTGAAGGAGTCATAGCCAGTGCAGGAAGTCATCAGACCAATGTATAGTGACGCTGATGTAATCCAATCTGCATGGGGTCAATGCACGGACTAACATAATTTTTCTCATCACTTGTTGGAGAAATATGTGTGTGTATATATTCACAGTCTGTGTGAAAGTCTAACGTGTCTATTTTTTGACCTCTGAGATACATGAGAACAAACAAGAAAGTAGCTCCATTCAACTCCATTTGACTGAGAYAAGCCCTTCTTTAATGAAATACACAATTACCATCACCACTGCTGTTTATGTTTGAGAAGCCCAGTAAAGTCCATTAAATCAGCTGTTGGGTATTACACGGCATTACCTGGCTAAAGATATGTATCAACTAAGTAGCTCAAAGAAGGCTTTCCCTTGACTGCTACCAGCAGAAAACCATGTTCAATGAGTACTGTCTGCTAAAGATTATTATTGCCTTGTCTTCAGCTGCCACCAGCAGAGACAAACTGAGTGAACAAAGGCCAAGTTCACAAAGGACCTTCTGGAAGAAGAGGTGGGGCCACACAAAGACCTCGACTGAAGTGCTTTTGCCCATGCTTTTCCAACACTGGCCTTGCTTGACCAAAATCTTTGCCAAGGCTTTCTTCTCTCTTCATTTGTCTCCTTCAGCAAACTACAACTTGTCTTCCTGTAAGGGACATCCTTCTGAAAAGGAAGATTTTTTCCACACTTGTAAAGAGACAGATGCTTGTTACACACACTTCCTCTCCTCCAGTGAGACGAGAGGCACGTATTTGCCTGCCTATATTTCTCTCTGTCTGTAGCTTCTCTGGCTTTCAAAATTGAATACCCACATGGGTGCACTCCCCTTGAAATACATGCCAAAACGTGCAGTGTCTGTCACTCAGGAAGGCTGCTATCAAGAAAAGCCTGTAACGCTGCATAAGTGCCCTCTTGCTCATAAAACAAGCCCTTATCTGGGAGGTTTCAGATCTACACCCTGGGGACTTTCCAAGACAAACAAGACCAAGCCCTTCTCCTGGCAGTGCATGACTGTCTGGCCTGTCATAGTAGCCTGTTTTCATCCTGCAGATCTCATCAGGGACCAGCTGCATCTACACACCACACAGCTGGTCAAAACACAGGCAGGGCAACCTTGGCACAGGCACCTGGGTTCTTAATGGGGCAGTGCACCCTCTCATTCATTGTTATTAATAATTGCAACAGAGTCAAGTGTAGGAGTCCTTCATGCATTTCCAAATGGTCCTACTTCCACTGAGGTCAGTGGTAAGTGTAAGGATCCGAGAATCTAGAGCTCAGGATTAAGAGCTGGTGTATTTGTCACAGCACTAAACTAAGGAAACAATAAAGCCCCACAAGACAGCTCCATTTTCAATGATTTTACAACAATTATCTCAATATTTTGTTTGCATATGCAATTTCTGTCAGTCACAATAGCACTTTCATTTATTCATCTGGCTGCTAACAGTTTCCTAAACATACTGACATGATTTGCACTTGGGTCAGGTGAAGACAGGTGCCGTGTACTCAAATGGAATGAAGTCCATCATACTTACCAATTTGGTACCCATAATAAGGAGATTTGAAGGCAGCAAAGATTGTGGAACAAAAAGTTTTAGAAACTTAAAAAAAAACAGCAATGGATCAAACCAGTTATATCCAGTTATGAAAGCAAGTCACAAATGTTTAATAGGTCACTTTTAAAACTGTAAACTTCTACACGCTACAGTTCTAGCCAAGTCACATTTATCCCCTGACAGATTATGTATAGTGAAGGCTGTAGAGTTAATAGGGTCTCACAACTTCCTTGCAACCAGACCACTGCCCTATAATTTAACCTAATTACAAGGATGGAGATGGATCCTGTCTATTCTGTGGTATTTAATAGTTGTACTAAGGTTTCTGACTTAGAATTGAACATGATGCTCAAATAAACATCACAAGAATCACAGTGTGATTAGTTGCATTACTTGCCTGTTTAATCTGTAGTCTGGGTTCACATTTTCCTTCTAAATTTCATAATGCGCATTACAAATCATAAGATTCTCCTCTGGTTACATTAAACAGATATTACAAATGCTGCTTCTCTGCTTCCCCTGTCGAATGGCCTTTAGCAGGGAGACGGGAAGCTGTCGACATGGATAAAGAGAAATTAGAGAGATGCCAGGTATAGAATTTCAGAGATTGCATCTCTGCAAACAGCTGAAGGGGAACGGTTTTCACTTCAAATATTTCCTGTTCCAGACAATTCTCTGGAGACCCATTTATCCTAACGGTTTGGTAATGGCTCAAAAACAGTAGTTAGTAGTCTTCTTCCATTCCTGTGTTGGAAAGAGATTAATTTTTTGCCTCAAAACAGAGTTTTGTGTAATACCACCTAAACAGAACCACAAGAAAGGAGCTGAGCGGAACATAAGACATAGTTTTGACATTCTGTTTGTTTTTCAGCAGTTATTGGGGCTTTTGCTGGGGGCTACTGGAGAGGATGTGGGAAAAAAGCTGCCAGCTGGCTGGCAATGCTGTGTGCCAGTTTGTGAGGTAGTCCATGAGCAAAGTCCTGGTTCAGGGATACTGGTGACCGCTGAAGGATGACCCCAGTGACCCAATGACTAGAAGCACAGATCTGAGACATTATTTTGGCAGCCATACAGATGCACACAGAGTTTCACGAAAGGTAATTAAAGACACAACAGATACTATCAGAGATTTTAAGGAGTTGGTCTGTTTCTCTTCCCCCTTTCTCAGGGTCCTCAGGGCTGTGTTCTTAAGTTTTCCCTGAGCTGCCGATCCACAGCACGTCAGTACTTCCTGACAAGCCATCTGTTGGTTATACCCTCCCTAGCTCAGAAACCTTGTTTTGAGAGGTGATCAGCAGATTTAATTTGTTAATAGTCCAGAAGGTAAAGTAGGCGGGGATGCAAAATTCAAACTGACAACTTAAACATTTCAAAAATCAAATCTTTATTTGCATATAATCTAAGCAAAGATAAAAAGAGCAAAAAATGTACATTTTTACTGCAAATAGGTCATTTATCTATAACTGTGACTGCTACCTGACTGCTACAATAAGAACAGAGGGAAAATCCAGCTGTTCACACCTGGAGAAATACATCAAATCTTATTCTTGTTTCCGATATCATTAAGTCATTGCAGACAAAATTACATGATAAATTTTCAGAGGTCTATCCAAGGTTTTAGACAGACAATTGCCTTTATTTGTTGTGAAGGTAGCTCTGTATATAAATTCCTATGCATCATGCAGAAAATAGATCCCTTATGCTTCTCAAATCATATCACTGATTTTTAACAGAAGCTGCTACCCTGACTATTCATTTACTCCGCTGACCTAAAAAGAGACATTATTAAAACTGTCATTTTTAAAACTGGGTTATGTTGAATAGAAAGCAGTCTGAACATTTTCTGTTAAAAAAACAAAAACATATGTTTCGTTCTTGATCCTAAATGCTGAAGGGGAAGCTGTTAAAATCTCAGAGGACAGGAAAGAAATCAGCTCATTTTGACTTTTTTTTTCATAGGAAAAAATAGCAGGTTAGCTAACAAGCAGCAACTAACATGAGTTTGTGACACACGTTTATGGTGCTGTGTCCTTGTCTTGCACCTGTAAATGTTAGACTAGTACAGATGAAAAATACAAAGTGCCTGTCCTCACAGGGATTTGGTCTGGTGTCCATTAGCACTCGTTCCAAGTGAAAGCAGTGCTCACTAGGAATTAGAAGTTTAACTTGTCATTGTAATTTGAAAATTAACATGAAATAAGAATGTTTTTGCCTATAAAAAATGGTCTTGAGGCTCAGTAACAGCTGAATATTTGATTCCTACCTCTACTACGGAGAAAAAAATAGTCATTTATAAAGAAGGCTGGAGGATTCCATGTTTGGAAAAACATGAAGTGATGTAAGCACACTAGCATTCTCCAAGAGTGTAAAATTTAACTCAAAGGTGAAGATTTTTGCTGTCTTTAAATCTAACGATCGTTAACACTCTGAATACAGAGATCTTTGCAGACCTGTTTTTCCCCAGCTCTTTTGTTAGACATCCCAGAGAATGCCAAATGATCCTGTAACTACGCCAGTGGCAATTAGATTTGACAGTCTTCATTTTCCTAAAGCTAAAATATAAGCAGTAAAAAACTTACTTAAAAAAGGAACATATTTCATCCCTTTATTCACCACCGAAGGACAAAAGAAGACCCTGTCTGTCTGACCATTTTTTGCCTTTCATCAGCATTTTTGACTTTTGCTAACATAGTACATATATTCAAATGTTGAAAAAATTATTTATCAAAAGAGTCCTAAAAGAAGCTACCTGCTTCTTCAGTTGCAAAGATTTCATTTTCCTCACCTGCCCTTAGCTATTACTCAATGTTTCTTTCCAGCCTTAAATGTAACTTTCACTCACTCTCCTAAAGAGGTCTATTTTTCAATCAAGTTTAAAGAAGACCTTTTGTGAAATGCACTGGTTCTCTAAAGACCTTCTAACATGGCAATCCTTGTTTTGACACTGTAGCTGATCTTTTTAAAATGAAATTTAGATTAGTAGTTTAACTGGGCCTAATTTTTGCTCCTCCCAGTTAACCTGGCCACCCCATTATTAGCTCAGTCAGGTGTTGGGCTGGTTGCAATATAGTCCCTCTAAGAATGATGCAGTTTCATCTACCATTCAGCTAAAAGTTTGCCCTTGGCCCTAAGACAAGCAGCATATCAGTTTGTCCAAGAAGAAATAGTTACAAATTCCAGCCGCCTATATGCAGTGTAGTTGAAATGGAAGCAGATACTTACTGTAAAATACTCTCACCAGCTATGAATAATTCATTTATCTTGTGCATATCCACCTTAAACCCAGCCTGAGCCTCCAAGAATTATAAAAGCAGTTCATTGAGAACATTAACCATTAATATTACCTTCAGCCACAAAAGCATCATCTTCAGATAATTTTACTGATTTGAGAATCCTTTTAGGATACTGCTCAGAACTGTTATTTTTCAAAACTGCGCTGCTCTATTCCCATTCATGTCCTTGACCCACTGCTCTTATTATTCTTTCTCCCTTTCAGTCCATTTTCCTACACCTTTAGTTGTTGGAGGATTGTTCTTCCTCTTTTAAGAAACATTTATCAAATCTCTTGTTTTTTTCCATTCACAGCCTCATTTGAAATGCTACAGGGAAGCAGATATTCTTTAATCTTCCACCCTATTCCCTTACTTATTTAGTTAACCAGTGGAGGAAAAGGTATACATTTATTATTTAACTCTCACTGAACTGTTTAACTCTAGAATACACAGAAACCTTGAAAATCTTTGAGAGCAATATGAAAAAATATATCTTTTTTTTTACCTTTCTAACACAATCAAAATTCAAGGAATTATTTTGAACTGAAATACTTTTCATGGTGAACAGTAGACCTCGTAAGTTAAGAAAAAGATTTTGGAGAGAGCTATAGACCTGATTTTCTATTTTACTATATGCCATTTGTATATCATGTGACCATGTGTAATTCTCTCATCTTTTCTGTGTCTTGACTTTCACATACATGAAATATTGTTAATGATTTTAGCTTTTGTAATCTGTGAAGAGTTCAGAACTGTGGGTGAATAGGTATCAGGAATACCAAAAGCATGATCAGTTTAGAAAGAATCCGTAAGTATATTCATGTAAAACTTTGGTAAGCAATCTGAAACACAAATATATTACAGGAAGGCTCAAGCTAACAACTACTGCATATAATTAAGAGTATAAAATTTCCCTCCCCATGAACCAACAAAACAAAATAGAATAAAATATCTCATTCTTACACACTTGTTTCTGTTCATAAAAAGTAAAAATGTTAAATCCAAAAAAATTTAATTTTGACAACTGAAATCACACTGATTTTTTGTAATTGAATTTTCACTAGAAATTTAGAACTCAGTCCAGAAAACAGGAATTATTTGGATTGTAAAAAACTCTTCATTTAAAGACTTGCTCATTTAAATTGTACAGAAATCATTAAAACTCTTAGGGTAACTACAAACTTCCCAGAACATAAAACTGAACATGTTTTCAAAATAAGAGCTACCTTGAGAGAAAATTGTTGTACATGGTGAATTTTTATTTCCATTCAAAACTGGGAATTTCATGCGATTTTACAATGACATGCTATGGGGCTCTCTTCTAAAGTTGAGATAGTCCATACTCATGGTATTACCAGAGTAGTAATACCACTCATGGTATTGAGTGTTTACAGCACAGTGATATGATCATGGATATATGTAAGTCCTCTCATTACATAACTTTGCAGATGTTGGAGGAGGATGGGCAAAAATAATTTTATGCACTATTTGGGCTTCAGACTGACAATACTGTAGTCTAGAGAATGACAGTTTTTCAGTAGAACATTAACGCTGAGACTCCCACTTTCAGAAGAAGTTACTATGTTCCTGAAAGTGGAAGGAAAACCTTTTCTTTAAAATAGTTCATTTTATATCCTGCCTTTTTCTTTTTTTCTTTTTTTTTTGGGGGGGGGGGCATTGACTCCCTCATTAAAAAAGAGGAAAAGCCAATGAGGCAGGGCAGGTGTAGGCTGGCCTTAGACCTTGCCACAAACAGCATTAGGTCATCAGCATGAGGAAAACTTACCCCCCTTAGTCATTAATCTTAATTTCATAAATCTGATTTGGAGCTGCAATTTTCTCTATGTCTGGATGGCCAAAAAATGAGCAATAAATAAGATATTAAACAGACTTTTGAGCTGAAAACTATAAAGTCACAATAAGGACTTTTTAATAATTGTCTTTAATTAGCTCCCCTTTTCTACAGGAAGCTAATAATGAGTTAATGTTACAATAAAAATATGGATGAGCATAGATGGTCAGTGATTCTCTTAGTAAATACTGTTAAGATAAAATCTCAGAGTGTGAGAAGTTTTATATTCTCATATTTCTAACATAGTTAAAAATAAAAAATAGGTCAATTACACAGTAAACTGATACAAAAAGTGTTTCTGTCAATGAAGGTTATGTCATTTTGAAACTGCTACAACATGGCAGTGTTATGAAACACCTTTTTACTACTGTAACTACATTCATATTAGGGCTTGTGTCAGTCTGCTCCACCAGTCAAAAATGGCATAATCAACTTACATACTTGTATAGCATATGTTTTAGTTCATCGTTATGCTAAACATACAAAATCCTTAATATTATTTTGCACAAACCTGAACACTTAAAAATTCAGTGAATCCAACTACAACTAAAAAGAATACTGACTTTCTTCACTATGAATAAACACCCTGCATAATCCTGTCACAGAACTTTGCTGTCAACATTTTGTTAAATGACAGGGAGGGAGAAAAGACTACATATTGACTCCATTTTTTTTTATATCAATGAGGTTAAGTTAATAATATTTTTGCACTGTATAATATAGTCACTTAGTGTTCCGGGAAGAAATCCATTATAGAAAGAGTAATTAAACATAAATGGTAATGGCTGAGTTACGTTAAAGTACATTTCTACTCTACAAAGTGACTGCAAAAAATAGCATCATAGGTTCTGCATATTTATTGGTTTCCAGATTCAGCTTGCTTATTTTGCAAAGGTGGTGGGGTTTGGAGGGGTTTTTTTGTCTTTTTTTTTGCCTTTTCCTGTTACCAGCTCTGAAAACTCAAAAATTAATCTGGAGGTCAAATAAAGTATTGTTTTTTGGTTTTCTTTTCTGGGGGAGAATGGTTGTTCTGTGCCCATGATCTCAGCACCGGTAGCAGCTGTGGGCCAAACTGTGTACTCAAAGGTTTTGTATGAATGCTGTTCTGCCTTCAAAAACTGCAGTAAATAGGAGAATGGATCAAATCCTGTAGAACCAATATTAAATATGATCCTACATATAAAAATATAGACAGAGTTTTTTCATCTGTCTACAATAGAACTTGGCTCCCCTTACAGGCAAGACTCTAAAATAATAGATGTGACTCTAAAACAACTGAGTTTTTCAAGAAAGCAGGCAAATGCCATTTCCCTGTTAATTTCAGGAGCATGTCAGCTTCCTTACTAGATTTGGTAAAAGAAGAAAAGTCCTATGTCTAACTCAATGGTAGTTTTTTTTTTCATTGAATATAACCACAACTTTTGAAAGTTTCATTTGGTCAATTCACTATTTTGGGGATTATCCTGAACATCAAAGACCAAATCCAGAAAAGCTGAAGAGCACTGCAGCTTTTGCTGTCATGTTACCTCAGATAATAACTTACCAGAATCTCAAGTCTTTTCTATCTCCAACAGTTTTCTATTCCATGATAAAATGCCACCTCCTGTGATATTTGGTTAGATTTTCCTTAGTCCACAAACAAGTTCAACCACTTGTTTTCCTTTGTCAAGAAGAAGCTGTTTCCAGTGAGATCAACAGAGCCTATAGTATGTCAAATAGCCAGACATGGGAGTCGGAGAACATAGATTGCTGCAAACTTGCTTTTTGAACATCTGTACAACAAGGTATAAACAGCATCTTGTCTTCCTGACTCATATGACAAGGTATCTTAGGAGTACCACTTTCTCCTCTGCTTTGCAAATCTGTTCCTTAACTTTCAAGTTATCTGAGTAAACAGGATGCATGGGAAACTGTCAATGTCACCAGTGTACTAGGCATAATTATCCAAGTCTATATTTCTGCCTGAACAGGTTTCTTAACTTGTGAGTCTAGCAAAAGACAGCTAAGTTGTATGTGAAACATTAAGAGAAATCATCATCATCTGAAAACAGACATATTGTCTGTGGATAATTCAATTATAATAAATATTTAAATTTATTACATTTCATTTATATAATTTATATGCAYAGATTATATTTATATTATATATTTACATGAATATTTGCAATCATGTATTATATAATGTATATAAATAAAATAAAATATAAATTTTTAAAATGCTATCTTTGAGAAAATTGTCCTGCCCCACTGCTATGGGGTCCCCCCAGTGCTACAGGTTCCTGGTCCCCAGGGAGTATAGACATAAAGATAATAAAGTTATATATAGAATATAATCCCTTAGGTTCATACAGGAAAATGCAAAACAAATAATGAATAGATACAGTTATAATTTCTCAAATTATCTGGACACTTATTTATATTGCCAATGATTCCAGTCCAAATGGCTTTCTTTCAGCTGCTCTTCATTTTCATTTTTGGATAGCATAAAACCTCGTGTGCTAAATGCAATGCTGAGAAAAGGTACACAAAACCTAAAGGAAGAAAGGCATGAGTGAAGATAAGAAAGGCTCAGATTAATTCTGCATGAATGCAGAAACAATAAAAGAGAAGACATTGTGCAGTATTAATGTGAACCATATTCTGGTGTAAGGTTATAATGCAGCTCTGAGAAATGAGAACCTTGGTGCCAGCTCTCTCAGTACACTCTCATTATTTGCTCCTGAGCCGTAAATTGAAGTACATTGCTACTCAGCACCCAGCTTGCATGTTTGTTGGTCAGGAGCAAAGATGGTTAATTTACAGAGCAGATGTTCTCACTCTTCATTTAAATTTGTATCTTCTGTTGTCCTTCTTGCATAGCGTCACTGCTCTGACACATCGGCCTGCTTATGAGCAGGGCTGCCAGCTGCCCCAGGAGACTCTCCAGTACTTGAGACCGTTTAAGGATTTACGGCCTTGTTCAGAGTCAAATTCTCATGCAGCCTGCTGAATTCCAGGTTACTCAGTGTGGACCCTGAGTCCGCTCATACACAGTTTTATTGAGGATAGTGGCTTTGTCTGACCTACTGCTTCCATAGCGTTGAAGTACATCTCTTGTGGGTTCATATGTATTTCATATATTTGATATCTATCAAGTTGCATAAATGTGCAAGGCTGCAAAACCCAAATAGTGAAATCTGAAGGAAGAATACGCCTTGATGTGAAACAATTCATCTAAATACACAGTGACACATTATTGTCTGAGTGATGGGTGTTGAAGAGATGTAGAAGATCATGCACCAAGTACCATGCTATCTTTGCATGTAAAATAACTCAAAGAGGTCCAAAGAAAGCTTTCAGAAATATGTAGTCTGTTATTTGGGTCATATTCTACCATTAGACCATTCAGAGTCTGTAGGCGTATGACGATCACTTTTTAGTCACTTAATAGAACACATTTCTACTAATGTTAGCAAAAGGTAATGTTCATCTAGAAATCCCCATGAAAACAAAGTGCATTGATGATACAATACCCTAAGTGTAAGAATAATGCACATTAATAACTCTCATATAAAGTCCCTTTTAATTTCAACATCTGTTTTTCATAATTCATTTGTCCATCTGAGAGATATAGAAAAACCAATAGATGTGAATATATAATGTGTCTTCTTAAGAATTTTCTTTGGGATATTTAAAAAACAAATTCAATTAATGTTACAGGACCTTACAGCATACTTAAAAGGAAAAAAAAAAGAATAATTATCTAATTCTATATTAAGTTATTTAGCTTTCTATAGAAATTGCTTTTTTGGAAAAGCAATCTTTTTCATCCCTGTTTAATTCTACAGAATTTTCCAGAAAGAAATACTGCTTTTGTCGATACAAGCAATGGAAAATTTCCTGAGAAGAAACTCCTTTGGGGCCAGAGACAGAGAAAATATAGATTCATACAAATACAAAGAGTCAGAACAGAGTTATAAATGTTCAGGATTCATGTTCCCCTTTCATAACAGCTAGAATGGAAATGTGAACCATTTCCATAAACTTGTCAGTGTCTTGTGATCTAAAAAGTTATTTTTGAATTTATTCTTCACAGAAGAAAACCCATATCTTCCCATCTAAAATTAGACTGTGAGCCTATCTTATCCTGTAGCCAATCGTGTGTAAGATAGGTACTTAAATAAGAGTGAGAAATCTTAGAACTCTAAAAGCATTAGAAGTAGGTCACAGGGAACATCAGCTATACTTAGGAGAAACTTTCGGTAACAAAGGTATTCTTGTTAATGAGCTGTAATGCAATCAGCTTTTTCATGAGGAAAAATCGCCTCTGTATAAACTGTAAATTGCCACATACAGAGCTAATTAATGAAGCTAAAAGTTTTTATATATGCTCCATCCAATGTATTTAGTGAAGAAGTCTTTGCATGTAGAGTAATTCTCAGGTATACATTAGATAGTCACTTATTGCTGGGTCTATTCAGCTATATTAGATTTAAAGCAAGGTGTTCCACTTTCATGAGGTTAGTAAAGAAGCCTCAGTGAATGTCTCGCTTAAAGTGTTTAGAAGAGGAAGAGAATCAGTAACTAGTGTCTTAATCGCTCGAGTTTAATTCCTGCAGACCTGAGCCTGTTCACTTTTTCATGCAGAGCCAAGTGTTATATGTTCTCTATTTTAAAGTTAAAAGAGCAAGGTGCTGCATAGGTGTGGAGAATATCTTATTTGCTTGCAGTAATGACATGGGAAAATGTAACATTTTTTGTTATCTGGTATCTTTTATTTTCCAGGTTTGACAAAACGGAAGCTGCCTGCAGCAGCTGAAGAGCTGTAGCACTCTCTTGGCCTCAGCATCTGAACTTCTACATTCAGTGGTCCCCGTGGAGCTTGTGTTCTAACAATACCTGTCAAAGTCTCAGCTGAATTTGCAAAGACTTTGGTACTACTTCACTGGCTGGCTGTGAATAGCAAGAGATGCTACCACTGATTAAACTCAGAGACAAAAAGCCATGCTGGGCTAAAATGTGCTTTTGTATAGAAGGAAGAGCTAGTCAAGTTCTCAAGAGCAATGGGTGAGTTACAGACTCGTTCTTTCTAAAACATGTGCAGCCAGCAAAAGAAAATGTTCAAGTCGAAAAGAAAGAAAAAGGGAGGTCCTAAAATTTTATAGACTCAAATGGAAGATTCCTTTTCTTAAAGAATTTAAAACATCTTGCTAATGTCTTCCATTAAGTCTTTGAGTTCTGGCTGCATTTGGTAAAAGGCTTCTTCAGCCTGACTTCCTACTTATACACCAATTGCAGATCTAGGTATTATATTTACTAAAGATCCTTTAGTGCACCTGCACCTAATTTACCATTTATTCTGTGATAATAATCATAAAGTAACATGAATACCACCTGTAATATTTTATTATATATATATATTTATTTATATTTATTTTATTTTATATATAATAAAATATTACAGGTGGGTATATATATATATATATATACACACACCCCCACACACTCAATCTAGTTATCAAACAGTTTTTAAGGTCATAACTTTCTAGTAATTCTTATTTTACGGTATGATGCTTAGGCTAGATAGTGTAAACTGTAAACTATGTACAGTGCTATACCTCTAGTAAAGACAAATACCCATCCAGCATTCAATTTTACCTGCATACAATTTAAAAAATTTGGTGGGAGACATGTACAGGTAAAGAATCTCTTGTGTGATTGAACAGAAGTGTCGACACTTCTCTGAGGATAATATGCAGGGGCAATTTTTGCTATTTTTAAGGAATAAAGGCACAACTTCATTTTCAAGTACATGAATGACTAAAGTAAATTTCTTATTTCCAACTGCACTAGTCTCTTACATTGCCCTTAAAAAAATAATTTGCTTTTCCTCTTCTAATTCTTTTTATTTTTACACAGTATGTGCACTCTACTGTGTATTTCAAATGCTTTTGCTTAAAATTTTTGCCTCAATAGACAGAATAATTTTGACTAATAATGGTACATTTAATCTAGAGCTATGCCCACCATATTAAGCCAATTCAGAATGAATAACTCCATTCTACATCTAATCCCCACTAGTACTGTGTAGTGATATTGTACTTATGAAACCCACACACACCGACTCCTTGGTCACTTCATAGCCATTTTTTTTTACCAAAATGTACAATAAATATGATACAATTATTTCCTGGGAGAATTTAAACACTGAATTTCAGAAGCAAATTTAAAGGAAAAGTTTCTATACATATATATTTAAAGGACAAATTTCTCTGACCTATACAGTACTCCTAATGATAATGAATATACTGAATACACCACTATATCTAACTTATGCAATATACCATCTTTAGATATTAATGAGGTAGGAGCTTAGCCATTTTCTTTAAAAAATCCTGAAATTAGATATTTTTATAAATATGATAAGTTAGCATTAGCAGTGATATCTGTCCAATATTTTTACTGGTTGTCAAAGTCTCATGTTTCAGGCCTGGTAATCTGGATTTTTTATTGCATAATTGGTCAGAAGCATTAGGAGAACATATGTAATCTTTTCAAGTGGAAAAAGTAGCTGATAGAAACACAAAATGACACGAGATAATCTATCTGTCTATCTCAGGTTAGGAATTCTTATGTCCCTACACAAACGTGTCTGGTAGGAATCACAGATATATTAACCCATTTCAGTTCCAAGAATTTTAAATATTCATTCTTGATTCCCAGTCATTTATATTTAATTTAAAATATCTTTGGAAGAGAGTTTATCCTTTTCCCACAGTCTCCTTTGCCACTTCGAAAACTGCTGGTAATATTGGTAATTAGTTGATCAATGCATAACATATAGACTCATTCTCAGACAGCAATTGGTTTGTTTGCTTTTCGTGTACCAAGTGGGTTTCTCCTTCTTCCATCAGCTAGAACAATGGAAATTCTGTTTAAAAAGAAACAGGCCTCATGCCTCATACTTTAGATTAACCTTCACATTATTGACATGATTGGATTACAGAAGAAATGGTGAAATATTTTTGTGTGCAGAACATTTTGGTTTCTGCTTTTTTGCAGCATTTGTGGAGCTGTCAGTTTTAGTTTCATGTCTTTATTTTAATTTCATGTCTTCATCTTTCAAAAGATGAAGCACTGATCTTCAAAGAGCCCGACTATTCAAAATGGCAAACAACTACTCCTTGAATGGTTAATTTTTCAAATGTGAGCATAGATTCCAGATGGCATAAGGAAAAAAATCAACTTGTTTTATTGTTCAGTGCTGAGAATTTTTCCATCTACTGGTCAGTACTAACTTTGTAGTCACTTACAGGCAGTACAATTAGAATTCCACTTTGAAGTGAAATCTTCTAGAAACAGAAAACAAACAAAAAAAAGAGTAGGTTTTCACTGAAGAGTTTCCCCTTATGCAGACAGACCGTTTCTACTGCCTTATACACACATACACTTATATCCCTTCTGTATGTGTGAGAGCCATGTGGTAAACTGCAGAATCAGATGATAAATTGCAGAGCCATGTGATAAATGAATTTCTCATGTTCCTTTGACTGCCTTACCTGCCCTCTAGACCCTAATCTGTCTCCTGGGACTTTCTCTAGCATCCAAACCCCTGAACAGCTTCAGATACCTGCCATTTTAATTTTAAATCAACTAGCCAGTAAAAAAGTCTTCCTTCTTCTATCCAGAAAAATAAAACAAATCAGCCAAGACTCAATGAGCATGATATTAACTTCTGTGGCTGTGACAAATTTTCTTAGACATAAAAAGTCCCCATTTTGCAGTCAAATCTCATTTATAGAGATAAAAACACAAGAGTTTTTCCACTGGTGAAGGGGCACATCTTCAGCTTTTAAACAGCAACCACACAGTAGCTTTTAACCTTTTAACAGTCTGACAGACCCCCTAATTGCTCCATTTTACATAAAGAAAAGCTGTTATACACCATATTCAGAGGCTTTTAAGTTTCACCATTCCTGTCCTGTATTTGATAACTAAGGCATCTTATTCTGTAGCTGGAAAGCAAGTGTGTGTGTGTGTGTGTGTGTGTGTGTGTTCATACATAAATTACCACTTTCCCAATTTTAAAAACTTCTAAAACTATTTGTTAAAATAGTCTTTTTGTAATATATATGATATATGTGTTTTCAGCTGGCCTTCTTCTGCACTTCAACTTTCTTCTGCATGCAATTTCACCAGCCCACTCCCAGCAATAAGGAAGTCAAGGCAGTGTTCTTAAAGGTTTTACTCAAGATCACATTGAACGTCTGTAGCAGTAAACACTGATTATATATCTCTAAAGTCTCATTCTTGTTCTGGTTTTGGATTTTTTTCATTGTAAGTCCATCATTCTGCTGTGGAATGAATGGAAAAATACTCACACAACCAAAACAATAGGTAATAATAGCCATGCCCAGTCACCAACATTAATTTAGTGGTGATTTTTGTCCAATTTTATGACAAGCCAAGGAATAAGGACCTTGAAACCATTTCTTTTAATTTAAGAATAAGGACTCAATAAGGTACTGGGCTTAAATCCCAGTGTATAAGCAATGCTGTCCATTAGTATAGTCTGCATTATGCCAGGTGTTTCTCAGAGAAATATAAATCAAAAGTCTCACTCTCTAGAATTTAAAAATTAAAGACAAGCAAAGAAATTTGACAAAAAAAAGTATTAGAACAGTAGTGATCCACCTCATTTTTTTCTTAGATTTTGGTATGAAGAGAAAATAAGGGCTTTTTAGCCTTTATTAATACAAGCTTCTTGAATGGAAAAATTAAATGCCACTTGTTTCCATGCAAGAATTCTGTAGCTGACAGTGATGGAATAAGTAAGGAAAGGATGTTCCTAATTAGATTTTGGATGGTAACGAAACTTTTTCAAGTTATATTATTAAAGTCTTTATCTGGCAACTCCTCTGAACAGCTATTTTGTCTTGTATTAGTGTACTACTGTTTCTGAACACACAGTACCAGCTAGCTAGGTCACTTTTCAAATCATACGAGGTGATTATGCAACACTTGTAATAGCAACAAGACCAAGGTCCTCAAAACCAAATCCGATCACTTATTTTCATATGTGTAGTTCTTTTCCAGTTTAATGATAAGAGAGTTTTTGTGATCCCGTTTAAAAACTCTGCATAGCTGTAGTCTATTTTGATGGCCATTTCCCTGTATTGCATGATGATGACAAGTCACTATACTACACGTCTTAGCTTTAGTGCCTACCACAGGAACCATTTTCTAACAGACACCAGCCTTTAAAAAGCAAGAACTGCCATGAGTAAAATAAAACTTTTTATTGCTTAATCTCTTTTAATTGTCTTTTAATTGTTTTGTCTCAATACGTAACATCATTTATATGTCCATAAGTTCTAAAAATTAATACTAAATTGACAGGAAAAACAAACTCATTCACTAGCCAAAGCCCATATAATGAACTTCCTCCTATTTTAAAAAATGGGTCTGTTTCATGTGATTTGGGGCTTCATTTGCATTGAATTTGCATACATAGAAAATAAAGAGCAATTCCATGTTTATGCTTTTAAATATAGCTGGCTCTGTTTAAAGACAATTTAAAGATCATTTATAACAGTAAAAACTAATGAAAGACAGATTAAGAAAAACAGCTTTTTGGCACAGGTAAATTGGCTCAAAGTAAATACATTACTTACTAAAGTAAGTGGGAAAATTGCACTAACTGATTAAGTGTTGAATCACCTTCCTATTTACCTCACACTACCGTTTTTAAAAATAGCTTTTCAGGTTGTGTGTTTTCTGTCATTCTTACTCTGGGAACACTGTGGCATGTATTTTTTAAAATACGTTCTTTCTATTCTGCAGATAAGCAATGTCACCGTGGATCATGTTTGATCTATCTACAGCTACAGACTGCTTTCATATGAGAGTCAATAACTGATGTAGCTTGATAATAATTAAAAGACTTCAGAGTTTTCCTAGCAAGGCAGTATGAATCTCAATGCATTATTTTTCATGGGTATCATTCAAAATGGGATGACATAAGATATGGACTAGAAAGTGCTTCTTTGACCACTCTTGATCTGTTATAACTGGGCAAGCCAGTAAATTAACCCACTCCACATTCCTTTTTTTATATATATATAAATAACAACAATCTTCCTTTTTTTCCCTTGACAGCATGTACTTTAATATATGTCACCAACATTTATAGAAATATCAGATCAGTGTAACTTGATATCACTGATCCTAAGAGAAGATTGAAAATGCTAAATTATCTCCGGTTTATATTTTACAGTGAAACAGGTTCAATAATATTTTGTGTCAGTAGTGTCACATATTTACATCTCCAGACCATCATGGGGTAAATTGGGTTCAGTTTCTGGTCTCTTGTCTAGTCCCTAGGTAGAGCAAATGATTCATATATCTTGGCACAAGTCCATTAGGCCAATTTGTTCATTTTAGCCACAATCCATCAGTAAAGAGCTAAACACTCTACATCATGTTCTATTAGCACAAACACAATTGACTTCATGTGTTTCACACTTTGCTCATTCCTAAAAAGGAATGATGATCCCTGAGCACAAGAAGGAGGACTACAGAGCAATCATAGATTAGAATAAACTTCTCTGTGTATAATTCTTGAAAAATTCCAGTCTGGTATGGCTACTAGAGGCATCAGCTCTGCGGAGAAGGACCTAGGAGTGCTGGTGGACACCAAGTTAAGCATGAGGCAGCAATGTGCCCTTGTGGCCAAGAAGGCCAATGGTGTCCTGGGGTGCATCAGGAAGAGCATTGCCAGCAGGTTGAGGAAGGTGATTGCTCCCCCTCTCCTCAGCCCTGGTGAGGCCACATCTGGAGTACTGCGTCCAGTTCTGGGCTCCCCAGTACAAGAGGGATGTGRCACTACTGGAGCAAGTCCAGCGAAGGGCTACAAAGATGATTAGGGGACTGGAGCATCTCTCTTATGAGGAAAGGCTGAGAGAGCTGGGACTCTTCAGCCTGCAGAAGAGAAGGCTGAGAGGAGATCTTATCAACGTGTACAAGTATCTGAAGGGAGGGTGTCRAGAGGATGGGACCAGACTCTTTTCAGTGGTGCCCAGCGACAGGACAAGAGGCAACGGGCACAAACTGAAACACAGACACTTCCATCTGAACATGAGGAAAAACTTGTTCGCGGTGAGGGTGACACAGCACTGGCACAGGTTGCCCAGAGAGGTAGTGGAGTCTCCTTCTCTGGAGATGTTCAAAACCTGCCTGGACGCGATCCTGTGCAATGTGCTTTAGGYGACCCTGCTTGAGCAGGGGGGTTGGACTAGATGATCTCCAGAGGTCCCTTCCAACCTCAACCATTCTGTGATAGAACATCCTACTCTCTGCTTAAGAAAACAATTGGATAAACCAGACAAATCTTAATCTGTATACATAAGTCATTTAAAAGCTGATATTCAAAGAAGTAAATTAATTTTATGGCAAAATCCTCCTTTTTAGCCAGGCAACTTCAAATGTTTAATGTTAGACAATGGGGAGGAAGAATTGCCTAAGTATTTGTTTAACAGAAAGTCAACCAAAGTTTGAGCCATGTTATTAGTTTGCAAAACAAGGAGAGTGAACTGAGTACTTTTCCTATCATGGAGGCTGACGTTAGCGAGGAAATAAATCACCTCCCCTGTCACTTTTACAAAAGAAAGAAACTTAGATGAAGCCATTTGTGTAGAAAGAGGAGTCTGCCAAGACAGATAAATCATTATGTGCAGTAAACAGGACAAAATATTTTGGTCCACGTTTATTCTAAGAATAACTCCTTTAGCTACTAAGGAGTCCTACCAAGAACATATAAGGTGTGCTCACTGTTAATATTTTTAATATATAACAATTAGTTCCACATGGGAACGTTAGTATATAACAAATGACTCACGAATTTTACTGCTGCATAAGAAGCAAAATCACAAACCTTATTTACTGTTGATAAGTTTGGCTCTATTTGCAGTTTCAGTTTTTTCCTGTACGTAAGCTGACTCTTAACCTGAAAACAAAGGCAGAATGACTTTTAAAGTTTGGATTAGGACAGTGAAAGATCAAAGCTAGTGTCATCCTCCTAAAGTGCTCTGTTCTGACAGGTAGCAGTAGTTTCGTTCTGTTCTTGAGATTTTATATGATTTTATGTCTACACTTTTGCTTATGTTTTAATTGTGAAAAGCAAACAAACAAAACAAAACCTTTCACATGCAGTGTAGCTGGCTACAAAGTGCACCAAGACAACTCCTCTAACATATTAGAGTGCTTTGCTTTTGTCGTCCTTGTAGCTCTTGCCTCTTTTTAAGATTAGCAAATTGCGGTTTACAGCCCTGAGAAGCTGTGTAGAGATCTCGCTTGATCTCAAGAAGTATTTAATATGGAGTAAATGCTGCCTATGTTATGCTGACTACTGCAGTGACCCAAATTTGAATCTGTAAAGACCACATGGAACTTTGACTTAATGGCATGGATTTCACAGGAACCATTTTGGAAAAGGCACAGAGAAGCTTATTTACATTCCCCTGGCTAGAAAGGCAATATCAGCTTCCACAGTTCTGTAAAAAGTTTCCTTATTCAAAATATCAGAAGCACAGAATGTTTTCATTTTATTACCCAATGTGTGATACATGAAACAGAGTCTCACTCTCACACAAAACACAAGGAATCCAGTCACCCAACAGAAGGGAGGGAGAAGAACTTCTGATTGTAGAAAAGAGCTTTTAATAATGAACCACAACAGCTCATTTCACAAGCGTAGTCATAACAAGTAAGGGAGAACCAAATGGAATTTTAGCTCTTGTAACACTACTTCCCCAATATTTAAAAGATTATTTTTCAAAGGAGAAAATCAAGTTTTCCTATGTATGGAAAGAAACAAAACAAAACACAGCATGCCCATTTCTGGTTAAATTTCAAATTGACTTAAAGTACCTAACATCAGGGTATGTACTCTGGTCCAGGCTAGGATTCAAGCACTTAATCAGACATCAATTACAACATTAAGCATGTGAATAGCCCCATTGAACAGAATGGAACTATTCATAATCTTTAAGTTATGTACATACTTAAGTACTTTGTAGGTAGAAGCCTAAAGCCCTGCTTCTGTACAAGGCACTTTGTAGAAGAGAAGTGCTGAGGGACAAATTCTGTATTATAGAGCTCCTCTTGTGCAACTGAGAAGCTTGCTTGACTGGCAGCTTCTGTTGACTCTACTAACTAGGATAGCATCGTTTTTTTCACAAAAAAAGTTTTGATTGTTCCACAGAAAATCCCTAAATGTCAGAGTTCCATTGGTATTCTAAAGATAAAGCTTTTTTTTTTCTTGTAAGAGTAATGAAATAGATTGAAATATGTAAACAAAATAGAAAATAAAATAAAATAAAATAAAATAAAAAAGCAAAATCATTTATTAATATCCTACAAAACATATTTTCAAAACTGATGTCAGATCTGAGGAATTTTCACCTCTGTTAAGATCCAGAACTAATTATTTTTAGCATCTTTACATTATTTTTTTTAGTTTCATGCATTTATAATGTGACACATACATAGAAAGACACTTTGGTCTATCATTGTTGTGTATGAATATATATCCTAAAGGATGAAGGATGAGGCATCCCCGCATCTTTTGTGGAGTAAATTAGGAAGATAAGGGCACATGCCCATTGATGCAGCCAAAATTGCAGGAGCTGTTAAGAAAATAGCATAATGACTTAGAGAAAGGTACAAAATGAAGCTCAGTGCTTCCAAATTAATTAGCAGAGAGACATCCCCCACCTGTCAGGGCATTACTGCACCTTTTACCACTTAATTTTTCTAAGCTATGACTGTCAAAGATAATTACCTTGGAGTAGACCTTCTGTGTATTTCACCTGACTTCATTTCCTCTTCTTGGATTGCTCCTATTTGAAACCTTATGAGGAATTTCCTATCTTTCCAGAAGAATTCTAGCAGAATGACTATAGAAAGCTGGGCAGTGCTCGTGCAAATGGTTACTCTGTCATACCTCATTTTCATGGAAATACAAAGGACTTTCGGCTTTATGCTCTACTGCTCCCTTCCTCCTCCAAAAGGAGACCTGAGCCAAGTGACAGAAAGTTTATGCTATTAGCAGGTAGGCACTTGCCCGTTTCTTTATGGTGAATGTGTCAATAAATGTCAGATCCCCCTTTCCTTCTTCTGTGGTAGAGTCCCTCTACCATACTGATGGGTGTTCATTTCTCTCTTGATATTATTTTGATAAACTCCCTAGGTAAAACAGTGAGTAATTCCTTCAAAGTTTAAATATTGAACTGTACTTGGAGGAAGAAGCATATTCTTTGCACGTACGCGTGATCAAAAAATATTCAGCATGTCAGTGTAGACAGCACCACGCACTGTACTCTACTTAATAGTTCAACCTCTTACTTATCAAAAATTAAAGAATTGTTGACAGGAAATCTATATTTAAGATCCAACACAGAAACCATTAATGACAAAAATCCAGTAACCAAAGGAGTTGGCATTTACTGCATTTTATGCTGGAAACACAAGTTCTGTATGCCAAAGGTTGGGGTAGAGTGATTAACTTTTCTCATACGTTCAGGTAAACTGTCTATCATACCTCAAGTAAGTAACTTTAAATGTACAGATACCTTAATTAATTGAAAAATAACCATCTGTCTCTTCCTCTGTTATTGAACAAATCAATCTTCATGTCACAACTAAATGCAGTTAAGAATAAAACAAATGCTAGTGCCAGTCTTTTTCTAAAGTACAAAATGCAGAATTGTTATCCACACCATATATGCTGGATTTGTTTCCTTTTTCTTGGGTTGTCTATCATCTGTTGGGTTTGTTTGAGTTCATGCCATAATCTCACAGACACCCTGCAAATAATGCCATTTAAAGGTTATGAGTGTGACTCCAAGAAGTTAGGTGGCCTACTGTAATGGCTAGTGAAAATGTCCAAGAGTCAGAATGCCTGCAATCCATACCTATCATTGGCTTAGGCTGGCTGAGAGGTCACTTATCCCTCCTCTGCCCTCAGTTTATCTATTTGGGAAATGATCATGAAAGTACAGTACAGGGTATAATAGGCTAATATCTGCAAACCCTCTCTGTAAAGTGTCCTTGGATGAAAGGTGTCTACAATAGCAAGGTGTAATAATAGATATTCTTCTGAGCGATAGCATGATTTCACTTGTTTAGGCATAAATCAATCATATAAGTGATTCAAAGTACTAATAAGCTACACAGTTAATATATTACCTACTGTAAAAAGACAAGATGCAAGAAAAATGTTTAGGAAAACAAAATTGAAATTAAAAGAGGGAGACTGAAAAGTCCACTTATCACCTATCTTCCATTTTCATTTTCTGCAGAACTATTTTGTGAGTCCCTAGGAAGTGTTTGATCATCATCTGTGAATGACGTCACTCTACTTATGTGTCATCTGCTGTATAAGTACAAGGACATATGCACTAGTGATGTACAACATCTCCTATAGGGTCAGATGAAAAGAAAAGTCTCTTGTATGATGCGTTTGAACAATGTAAAGCAGGTCAGAWTCTTCAAAAATGTCTTCTGCATAATTCAAAGCAAAAGGAACAGTTCAAATTGAAGCTGTGACAGAAACTGCTCCTTAAAGAGACCCCCTACCTGAAAAGATTGGTATTCACTAGGCTTTCGAATATATTTTGATGTCAGTTCACCTCACTATTGACACTGTGTTTTGACTGCTGAAGGAGAAAAGAACCAGTTGCAGCATTTCAGGTGGCTTTTATTGACGCATTTGACTGTGCTTGGAGTTTTAAGCAGAAAGGAAAGTACTGGAGAGTTAAAAGTGTGCTTTGTCTTTGTTGCCCCCCTCTATACACACAGCTAACTTATAACTTTTCTCATAATAACATAGCTTATTAAAAAGAGGAGGAAGGGTCTGTAGTGGGAATCAGCATAGCTGCAACGCAGATAACTGGAACAGTGAAAAAGGGGGCTTGCATGCTAAATTTGGGTTTACTGGTTCACAGAACCTTTCAGAAGGTTCTGAAAATCTCTCTGAAAAATCAGGACACCTTAAGGTACCATCAGTCATCAATAATATGTAAAATGTATAGTTTTCATATGTGTCTGTGTATATATAGCCATATGTAGGCATATGAACATAAATACATACCTATTTATCTGCATGTGTGTGTGTGTACTGCCTGTTATGCTGACACATATATGTAATGAAAATGATATGTTCTCAACAACACTATTGTGTTGTTTTCTGTGGAAAGCCAGCAAAAGTAGGTAAAGACTGATAGTTTACAGTTATCTAAAAGAAGCAAATACTTTAGTGACAGCTAATCTCTGATAATCTAAAAACAAATATAGAGGCTTTTCAAAATACTTTCCCAATTGCAGCTGTAAGAATTTTTCTTTTTTTTTTTAATGACAAGTTCTAATTTTATGGAAAAACATTCATTCTCCAGAAATTTTTGAGGACACATACCCACAGATTTTTTTTTTTTTTTTTTTTTTTTTGCATAGAATTTAATGGCATCAGTAGTTTGGACAGGCAACATCACTAAATGAGTGGGCATGTAAAAACTGGCACCATAACAAAAGGAACAGGGAAATCATTGATCATCTTTATGGGGAGAAAGAAAATGTGTGTGCACTCGAAGTCAGCAGGAGAAAACACTGTTATCACACGCCACTTAAGAAAGATTCTACAGAGGAGTATTTTCACTGACATTTGCCATACCAAAATTCATTTCTTTTTGAACTATAAAGTTAACATACAACCATGCAAAAACTACAATTTCGGATATGACCTGTCCATCTGGCCCAATATCCGGTCTTTGACAGTAGCTTATAACACTATATGCTACAGGAAAAGATATCACAGCCCTGCAGTAGGCAGATGTGGGATAATCTGCTTCCCACAGATATATGGTTATAGACCCAGAAAGACAAACACTACAGAAATGTTTTACATAAATGATCAATTTAGAATTTAAAGTTTGGGAGACTGGATGCTTGCTGTGTGAATTCTGACAGGACACTGCCTGATTTTGCAGCAATGCAAATTATCATTACATAAGGCCATAGTGAAGCAACTACTTCTCTTTTTTCTTGGTTTGCTTGTTTTGACAGCCTCTGCTGTCAGAGTGATGGTTTAAGTTGACCTGTATACTAATGTGCATAAGAACAGCACATTTGCTCTATCTTATCTGCTTATTTTTTTCTTTCATTTTGAAATTCATTACAGTTTATAATCTTCCCTTTACTGCCTATATTCAGCAACTATCTACTGAAAGGAATTTAGTGAAGACATTTCCCTTGTTCCATTTCAAACACCTGCTTCAGAATACAAAAGTCTTTCTTAATCAAATGAACTGTGTAGAGCTACACACTTTGATTTGTGCTTTTTTTCTTTTGCTTTACTAGTACACTTCAATAGTATCATACAATATTGGTCTACAAAAGAACCAGAGAAGGCATCAAGCGTAGGAGTCACCAATCCTGAAAATTATTTTTAATTGTTACTTTCATAGAAATGACCTAACTATGAAAAGCCCCCAAACTTTGCTAACTTTCTTCAGAAAATGAACCCAATTCATTTACCCTAGCATAAATACGAATTCTTTACAAAGTCAGTAGTTAGGCATTTTGTTGGTGTTATTCAGAACCTACTAACCCAACTTTAGTATAACCTAAATGGAATTTTCCTCTTGTCCTGACTTAATTTAAGAGGCAGAAGATAAAATCCTCTGCTCTTGTAATAGGCACATCACAAACTGTAGGGATGCAGCCCTTCCGCACATGTCATTAAACTAACTTGCATCATCTGCCAAAGTGGTCATACCTAGAAGTGACAGGCTAGGCCAAGACCACATGCCTCTCAGCTACTCCACTATCAAAGGACCAATTCACTGTAAAAAGTGGTCCTGATTTTTATACACTTACAGGCACTTGCAGCTAGTAATTTTAATGAAGGGTACCCCTTATAAGCACCATTAAGCTTTTCTGAAGAAAAAGGAAACTAATAGCTCCTGAACTAAAATGGACTTACAGAAGAGAGGTACAGAAAACAAATGACTTAATATCGAACTTTCAGTTCCTGGTGACTTGCAGGAAGCACTGCAATGTTTTAATATAATAAAAGCACTTTACATATACTGGTGTCAAATACGTGGTAAGGAAGACTTACTTTGTGTGATTATATGGATGATACACATTACTGTTGTAACTACACAATCAAGGGATTGTTCAGTATGCCTGAGATAATAATGAACTAATATATCTGTAATTCATTAAGTTATCAATTCATACTACTGTGATCTCAAAAAGATCTTGTGAAAAGGCAGTAAGTAATCCCTGTGACTACAGTATGAAAAACTATCTCATTCTCATTTTCTAGTGAATTTCCCATGCAATTACTATTAAAATCTGCTTGTGGAATTTCACACAAAGTGAGCAAATAGCAACAGGAAAAAGGCTAAAGAAAAAGATATTGTTCAAGTATAGACAAACTGTCTATATGCAATGTCAAACACAAAAACAAAGTATTTCACAGCTTGCTGTATTGCTTATTCCTAGAAATTAATTTAAAAATAATAGGTTGGAAGATACTGAAATAATGAAATATTTTTAAATAACTTTTTAGGAATAAGCAATAAGTGGAGTTCCACTGAGTGAAAAATAAAAATTTGTTAGAATAAAAAGTGTGTTTCTATGAAACAATGAATCATGACCAAACACTCCTATGAAAATGAAAATCCACTAGCCAGAATTTGCCACATACCTTCAACATTGTATGTCAAAGAGAATCAGTAAAACTACCTGGCTATTGTGTTTTGGATTTAGCAGTGCAACGGAGAGTGAAGATTTTGGCTGTTGATCTTGGTTCTATTGAGTTCAGTGAGAATTTTGTTACTGATGACTGCAARAGAAGTGGCAAAAACTCACAAGGCTTTTAGCAGAAATAGCAAAGGGCAGTCCCTTTCCTAGCAAGCAAGATATCTAAATTATTTTCCTTAGGCCCTTTCCCAAGGAAATTCTATGTTTTTCACTCCCTTCTTCCCAGGTGTATTTGAATATTCCAGTTTTGGAGGGATATTAACATATTTGCTCTTCTTTGTACCTTTCCCAGTCTCTGAGCACCTCATATTTCCTGCTGTCTTCTTAGGAGGAAGAAGAAGGAAGTGAAAGCAATGGATTTCTTGATTTTTTGGATGCCATAACATAAAAAATGTTCCTCCTTGTTAAGTTGCAATGAACAAAAGCTATTAATGCAATTGTTTTTAAAATGCATACTATTGCCACAAAGAAGAGCCAAAACTGATTGAATGTTTCCAAAGTATGTGTATTTCAGTTGCCCAAAACTTACTGAATTTGGACTAGCATACAGGCTTAAGACCTGCCAAAAGCAGTCATCTTTTTATTTTTTAGTTTTAAGGCAAAGTAGGTGAGCAGTTTCTGAGTGGTTAGAAACCAAAAGTCATATCTAGTGGCTCTATTCGAACCCAGACTCCTAAGATTATCTTGGAATAATGATTTTTTAAAAGGAAATTCAGGGACTTTTTATATGCCTTTTGAATTTATTTCAATGAGATTTTTTTCTCATTTCCTGGTTGTATTGCAAACTTTTCTTTATGACCATAAAGTCTAGAAACTAAGAAAACAAAAAATGGAAAGATGATATTTTCAGACATCGGCTTTTCTCCATGTATTCTGGTGAAATCACAACCCTCAAAATTCTAAGTCATGTGTTAAAGTCATGAGCTTTGGTGGCCCTGTCACATCTGCCACTGTCATCCCCTCTACTCCTTCCCGCCTCACCACTTCTCTGTGTATTTGTTTACACTCACCATGTCTCTCAAGCTGCTAACTCTGCAGAAAGAGGAGTGACCTCTACTTTGTGCTGGCTCTCCATGTACAAAGGTCAAGGCTTGCAATGCACTCATAAAAAACTAGCATAAACTTAAACACCCAGTACAGTAAATCATGAATCCATTTTAATTTTTTTAACTGAATATAGCTGAAATATGTCAAGGAAAACTCTTTCTTGGCCCCACTACAGCTGTGCTTTCTCTTTGTCTTTGACACCCTTCTGCTGAAAAGAAATGTTTTCAAAAGTGTGAGAGAAAATTCAATTTGCTTGAGTGAAAATAAACTTTGTTTGGTGAAATCATAAACCTGCTATAACCATATATGGTGTAGGAAGTTCAGGCTGCAAACTACATAGCTACAGCTAAATGCCTGACTCAGACCTTTTTAGTCAGTGTGAACATCTTCAGCAGCAATGAGGCAAGGTGGAAGTATATTGTTTCCCTTCGTTTCATAAATTGTAGGCAAATCTATTGCTTTGTAGTTTAAACTGGACCAGGCTATATGGAACTATGGGTATTTTGTTATTTTTTCCAGGTTCTGTCTAGGGGGCAGCTCCTCCTGCCCAATACTTGTCATGCTTTTGCAGTTAAACCACCTTCTTCCCATTATTTCATGCCTGCCTGCTAGCACTAGCTGAACTTTCTGCTGTTTTTGCCTAACAACAACAAAAAAAAGTTTAGATACTGCGCATCTTTTTGGCAGGGCAGGGAGAGACACAAATAATGCGCTGGGGTAAGAACTGCACCTGCAGTCACCTGCAACCCAAGGAAAGGGCAGAGGGGACCCATCACATCTCTGCATGGGAAAGTGTGGGCACTTCCTTGCGGCTTCCCACTCGCCAGCTCATAGAGCGACTCTGACACCAAGGCAGTCATCAGCCCTCTCATGATGAGTAGCACAAATACAGCTGCTCTTTGGGAGGCCAGGTAGGCAGCAGAAGCTGGAAATCAACAGGCAAGAAGGAAAGGGATTTTCATTTGTGTGAGTCCTTGCAGTCTCCCACAGATATGGTTTATTACACTAAATAATGGCTTTTGGTAAGAAGAAAAGTCCCATTTACATATCACAACCTGAACAGGAGTTGAATACTTTCTCATATAAGAGAGCCCCATTGCTCTCTTGCATCCCACATAGCATCATTTTATTTGCAGATGGTGAAAATTCATTGCTGTACACAAGACAACAACAACAAAAATCATGATCATAAGTGAGAAAAAATCCTTCAAGGAATAAGTATGGGAAGTAGTTCTGGATAACCAAAAATTGTTACTGCCAGGCACACCACGGAAAGCACTGTCTTGCATGAGCTCTGAGAAAGCGTTGCATTGAAATTACCCTCATTCATAGATTCTGCTCTGCTTCCCAAAGTGAATAATTTAAAAGGGACAGGCAMTCAAAAATGAAAAAAAAATACAAACTTTCCAAAACCTAAAAAAAAGATGTGCTGTGGCTTCTGCACACATTTGTTATAGTCTTCAGAAAGATCATTCCAACTTAAAATTATTCACTGCCAAAATGAATTTTGCTTTATGACCCCAAAATAAATAAATCTACCCATGTATAGGAGTCCGGAAACCAAGAAAAATTTACAAACACAGTTTTTTACAAACACACTGGTCCATCTATCAGCTTCAGAAAAATGATCTTACTACATTAGAGGTTAGAAATGTTTTGGTCATTTACAGTGTATTCCATAATTTCCATACAAATTCTGACCAGCAGATAAGTGTAGTTGCTTTTTTACCTTTTGAGTTTCTCATATATCTTACATACAAGGTTATGTGTGGTAAAACAAAAAGTATTTGCTACCTATTCTTCTTCACTCTTAGCAACATTTTGAGCTTACTTTCCATCACACAGTTCAGCTACAGTAAGTTTGTTATTAGCAACAACACCAATGACAAAGCATAAAGAACTTACAGAGAAAAAAACAGGCTGGAGGAGGTTTAAATAAATCATGTTTACAAATTCATTGGTGCCACTGAAGAAGGACCTAAAAAAATTTCAGTGTTTTTAGTGATTTAGCAATTTCAAAGAAACTATGGAAGTCAAGTAAGGTTTAAAAGGATTGAAAAGGGACAGATAAAGTGCCAATCATTATAAAAGTCTAATCTTCTTCTATGATAGAAGAATAGGCCTCATACAGGAGAAAATATTGATGCAATTTATTATTAAGACTCTTGACAAAAACATTCTTAGGAACAAGAAAAAAAATCATTAAGATAAAACTACTGTAAGACAGAGTAAAACTTTTGGGGGAGCTGTCTGAAGACAGTAGTCATCAATGGTTCACTGACAAATGGGGAAGAAGAATTGAATGTGTTCTGCAGCTGTTTATTTGACATTATTCATTTTTTAATTAAATAGTTATTACATTCTTATTCTTAATTCTTAATTAAATGCTTATTAAATACTTATCTTAATTAAATACTTAGTAAATTCACAGAGCTCAGAAGGACTACATACTCTTTGAACAACAACCAAATTAGAAATCAAAATGTTCTTGAAAAAATGGAGAACAGACCTCATGTAAAGTTCTGCATCTGGGCAAGAATAATCAATTGTGCAGCTACTGGAGGGAGAAGAACTGATTAAGCAGAGCTGCTGAAGAAAAAGGTACAGGAGTCAGAATGAATTACAAATTGAACAGTAGGTCAGCAATAGTGTGCTGCTACAAAAAAGGCAAATACTGAAGTGAGATCTACATAAAGAGGGGACAGCTGACAGTAAAATATATAAAGTAATCTTTCCAGTGTACTCAGCAGTGGTAAGGTCTCAGCTAGAGCACTGAGTCCACAAAAGACATAGATCAGCTGGACAGAGTCCAGAGGAAAATAACGGGAGTTCTGGAAAACATGAAGGAATTAGAGATGTTTGTTTTAGCAAAGGAAAAACTGAGGAGAGGCATAACAGCAAACTGAAGTAATTGTTGAGGGAAATGTAAATGAATTAATGTAAATGAAATTTCATAATGAAAATGAATTATTGAATGTATGAAAAACTGACTACATAGGAAAGAAATAAACAAACTGTTCTCTTTGTTAATTTGGTGACAAGAAATAATTGGCTTTAGTTGCAGCAATGGGAAACTGAGTTTTGACAGTAGGAAAAGCTTTCAGTGATAAGGGGTATTAAAGCAGAGGGGTAGGTTGTCTGGGGGAGCTGTGGATCCTCCATCGGTGGACATCTTTGCACAAGTACAGTAGATCCTTCCTTGGAGCAGAAAAAGATGAGCTAGAGCACCTCTCAAAGTCTTTCCCAAAGATGTTTTTTCTGATTCTGTGACTATGAATATGCTCAAAGGCTTCTGCAGCAGATTTATCGCAAGTAATAGGCAGCAGAGGCAATCCAAGACAGATCCTCCGCTGGAGCTGTCCCACCAAAAAGGGATGATCTGCTACTGTGCACATAAAGCAGAGCAGATAATTGCCTGGGGACTGTCTCATGAGTTTAGGCTGTGAGCAAAGCCACATACTCTGAAGTCATATCCTTTGCAGTTGCAAAAAGGGAGAGGGGAAGAACTGAGTCAGGAACTGGGTCCTCAGGGAGAGGTTTCTCTGTTAGGTGACAGACACCGTGAGATGTCCATGCCTCACTTAATCACACAGCAGTGCATTCTGGCCAGCAGCTCTCATCCAGCAGCTGGTTTGGCTCTCCGGGTTAAGTTACGAAAAAGCTTATAACACAAAACTCCAGCAGTATCTTACTGGGTCAGATTGCCTTCATCTCTACTTGTCTGGGCATGTTCCTGAGGAGAACAGAAACTACTCCAGTAAATAATCTCATGCTGGTAATGGATGATGATAAAATATCTATTCCCATATTGTTGGAATTGCTAGGTCCCTTAAATGCCATTTTTTGTGAGGCACTATTGGCTTGACTGAAAACTCTACTAGGAGTAAAAAGAGCTGCCTTTCAGTAATTGTATTCTTGCCTCTTCACAGCCTTTTCCCCAATCGCTTTTTCATCCTGAGCTCTGTATCATTTATGTGAGGATTTACATGATATCATAATGTCCGTTTTTGAGTCTGTAAGGTCAAGGCTACTGTTAACACAAAAATATAACGGAAAAAGTCCCCAAGGTATAGGAACCTGAAAAAATCCCAGGATTTTGGAAATGCCCATTCTTCTGGAAGACACTGGGGTCTCTACTGCCTCAAATATTCCTTGTTGTCTTTTATTAGCCTGAACGGAAAGTCCTTAATAAGATTTGGCAAACAACTTTTGTCCTCATAACTAAGTCATTACAGTAAACAGAAATTTAAATATTACTACTAATTGGCATAGTGCTCTAAAAGCACCAGTCTCTATATCTATATCAAGACCCCATGTGCTGTACTGAAAATAAATAGAAAAAAAAATCCTATTTTCATTGTAGTCTGTATACTTTTAACATTTTCCACTCAGAGGTGTACACTTCACAAATATATATGGATTAAAAAATCCTGAACCCTCTATGGAGCAAAGAAATACAAATTTCATTCAGAACCTGTTTGCTGGTTCAGCAGCTTGGCATTACTCACTGCTTGCTTAGAGCTGCTGTTTCTTTTCAAGGTCCAGCTCCTGCAGTCTTATGATCTGGGAAAATCTCATCTTAAGTCCATCTTCCACCAGGACTCCAGCACTCAGAAGGTGGTAAAAAAGATTTCAGCCTTTTGCTTTACTTTCAACATCATCATTTGTAGGTCTTAGGGTCAACAATATCTCATATGGGGAATATAAAGCATAGATTAGGAGCATGCGCAGAAAAAAAACACCCAGAGAACAAAGTAAAGCTTAGAATAGAAACAAAAAGTGAGTTCTTCATCTTCTATTTCTTTTCTAGAAAATTTACAGTCATCTGGTTGCCTCTCTAGTGGGCAGCAAAACTAAAGAAGTATATCGCTCCTCTCTGCCCTTCCTCCAACAAGCCTTGCCATTCTCTTACCTTGCTTTTTTCCAGGTAGAACACCATTCACTGATAGGCAGAAGTAATGCACAATGTAGAGCTCTACTGCCCTAGCATCTTCTCCCGAAAATATTATGCCCCAAACTTACCAAGAAAATTTGGGTGAAGCACAGCCACTACACCACAGGCAAGTGTACTGTGCAACGCATACTAGCTGCGAGCAGCCTGCATCACAGGGCAGCGCGCAAGCGAACAGGCCTGTGATACCATCTCTTCCCTTTCTGTGTTTCAGAGGTGTTGATAGCAATGAGGATGCAAAATGGCTTTAGCTGAGCCTGTCACTTCTGTGGCAAGGCTATATATAAAGCACAAGGAAAAAAACCACAATTTCTAAACATGCAGCAGGAGTTGACCCAACATTTCAGGTGAGATGCTGCAACCTTGCAATCGTTCAGCCACCACATATCAAAGGACAATACAGAGCCTTTGAAGGTCAAAGGTCAAAAGCCTTGACATTGTGATTAACAGAATATTACCGGAAAACCCTGCTAACTATATGAACAGACTAAAAGGAAGTTTTCTTCCCTGCAGGATCTGAGATTGTTTGAAGGACCATGGGTATCATTATTTACAATACTGCTTTGCAAGTTTTAAGAATCAGAATTTGTTCAAAGACTGATAGGAATAAAAAATCAGATACATCATTTGTGGAAATCATTTGCCCAGCTCTATTTCTAAGCAACTTTTTGCCATTAAAATGTCTACCAGGAGGAAAAACTCCTAGTCATTTTTCATAAATGCACAGCCAGCTGAAACTACAATTTCTGCAAATAAACTTGTCCAAATATAGCTCAGTGTACAGTAGGAAACTGATTTATTGGTGATATTGGGGTGCTTAAAAATGCTAGAGCACCCATGAGTGATGTTTCTATTTAGCTAACAACTGCTGGGCATTGGCAGTGTTGAGCATTCCCTAATCACAGCCATTTGCATCAATCTCAGCCAAATGGTTTAAGATACAAAACTGTTGTGGTGTATCAATTATTAATTCCATTATGAGAATTTCATCAGTAGTTGCAAGTATAAGGATTGGAAGGCTGAATAATTCTGGCATCTTTGCCCAAAGGAAATGAGTCAAATTTCAAAGTACCTTATTTTAGCTTGATTAGTTTTTTTCTGCAATATCGTRAAATGCTTGTGATGGTTTCAATTTTATCAGGATTTTTACTTCTGACAGTATTTGATGTCATATATTTTTATGATATTCTTTCTTCCTATGAAGATGATAGTTTCTTGTCCAGAGAATAACAATTTCAGTCCAGGGATAACAATTTTAATTTTTGTGCAAAGTCTGAGGAGAATCTTATTGATCTTCTAGATCAACTGAACACAATATTCTCTGTCCTCCCCACAAACAACAAGAGAAGTCTTTGTCCAGATAGCTGATCTCTCATCATACCTGCTAGGCACATCTCCTTTCACTGCACCTGCCAACACACTGTTTTTCTAGCACATGCGAGATGCAAGCAGGGAAGGAGAGATACAGGTCTTCCCATAGCAGACCAGCCCCAYGGGAGCTGCTGGCAGCCATGCTCGGTAGTCAGCCCCTCCTGCCTGTACAGCTCTGCGTATGCACCCACCTGAATAATTCCTGTCTCATCCTAATCTGCACTATTTAAGATCCCCAAAACTGCTAAGAACCATTTGCCACTCCCTAACAGTTCAGCTTCTCCAGTTCTCTGCAAAAGCTTGGGGGAGAAAGAAACTCAGAAGCAAAGGGCTTAAATTCAAGAGGAAATGAACACTGGAGTGTTCTGTACACTAATGCTTAGCCCTGTTGTAACTAAGAGAGCTGTTAATCTTGAATTAAAACATTTGGCTGAATGCCAGGTAGCCAGAAATGCTATTTAGCCAAAGCTAAATAAGAAGCTATATATCCAATAGAATAGTAAGTGGCATAGTGGTGCACCTGTTTATTTGATTGCAATATTAAAACAAAAAATCCAACACCAAAAAGACTATCTGAGACGTTATAGGTGCAAATCTATAATGGGACGCAAACTTACATTCTTCACAGTAAAGTGCTTGCCCTAAAAATACTTGCCTTAAAATTATTATTCCATGTTGCTATCAGATGTGCCTTTCTTCACATTCTCTGCATTTTCTTTCAAGTCAGAAACGACACTGATGGTTGGTCATTGTTGTATGTCTGCAGTGAGTTATGCCAGTTTCTGTCACCAGAGTTGTGCAAGGAGCATTGCTGACCTACTCTGAAGGGTTTATGTATCCTGGCCCTCATTTGTGAACCCGAGCTATGAGTACAGGCCCACACACTTGCATGCCAGAGCTCCACAAACACCGATGGGGCATGCTGATCTAGTTTTCAGCCTAGGCTTGGGGTCTCAGAGCATTGGCAGTGCTACGTCATCCAGCTTATGCAGTTTATATAAGAATATTTGCTTTCATTTAGAAAAAGGCAAGATTTTAACCCTCCTGACTGTGAGTAAGACTTGAACACGTACCTCAAGTGCATCCTAGTAGCTCAGAAACCAGAAGGCAGCATAATATAATCATTTAAGGAAAGAGGCTGACCCCTGTTTTGGGGCCTAAGAGAGAAAAGGACCTACAAAAAGTGGGGAAAATATAAAGTCGCCATTGCAAATATACCTTCATTTCTTTTAACCAGGACTAAGTAAGGGAAGTGCCAGCATTTCTGCTCTCTTTTTGGCTCCTTACAGACACTAGTGTCTTGTCATCTGAAAGAGATTTGCAGTGATTTGCAGCCTCCAAGTCCTCCTGTCACAGGTTTTCAGCAGAAGACTGGACAATGACACTAACATCTGTGTGTGCTCTCTTTCCCTCTATGCTGCAGCATACTCAAGGTGTCCTTTATAGTGGTTTCTACTGAATAGGTGTTTTGCTTTATTTGATACTTGTCTTTAAATATAATACAAATTCTTACAATAATTACACACATTTTGCACAGTCATGCACAGTATATATGAATAATTATGCAATTATGTACAGTAATAAAATAGAATGATCAATGGCAAATTCTTAATCCTTCAAAGCTAAGCCTGTGAAATAATGATTACTATCCCTCTATTTTGTTTAAAATGTTCTTATATAACAAACAAGGTAGGGAAAAACATCTATTTCAATTAAACAAGTGCGTCAGTATTTCTCTGTTTAGCTCCTAATCRTAATGAAAGCTCGCTATTCCCAATTTTAAGAAATATCAGCACTTAAAACTCTTCTGGGAAGAACTGGGTTTTTTTGTGTGTGTGTGTGTCTTTTTTTTCAAAAAGAGTTATTTTCCCTCTGAAGTATGAAGCAAACTTAATGCATATGGGAAAGTTTAAAGACTTAAGAGAGACACTTTTTTGCTTATATTATGGCTCTTGCAGGTGGGATTAATTTTTAAAAATGTGTTTGTGGGCCAGATCCTTAGATGGGCTTAATCACACTGAATGACACTGTTTCAGTGAACCTGAGCTGTATACATACAGAGGTACATACAGATATCAGTTGGAGGACAAGGCCCCCCGTTCTTATTGCATTCATAGTTACCTCTCTGGAACAAAGACTGCTGGCAGAAAGGAAACAGTTTAAAATTATGGAACTTGAAGATATCTGGTGCCCTCAGCTTATTCTCCAAGGTAGAGAAGAAGCATCTGGGAGTGCAGCAAGGAGGCATCTGAGCTAGCAGCAATGTGCCTGTACATCAGCTACTGTTATGCAATGTAGACCTGCCCAGTTAGAAGAAAAGATGGTTGCAGGAGCCCCAGATAGGAACTGTGTATAAACTAGAAAAAGGAGTAATCTGTGGCCAGCCATGTGGGGAGCAAGCTGCACCTCTTTCCAGGTTCTCCTTCCCCGGTGATCCTCACCCTCTCCTCAGCCATGGGGAGGCCACATCTGGAGTACTGGTCCAGTTCTGGGCTCCCCAGTACAAGAGACATGGAGCTACTGGAGAGAGTCCAGAGGAGGGCTACAAAGATGATTAGGGGACTGGAGCATCTCTCCTACGAGGAAAGGCTGAGAGAGCTGGGACTCTTCAGCCTGCAGAAGAGAAGGCTGAGAGGAGATCTTATTAACGTGTACAAGTATCTGAAGGGAGGGTGTCAAGAGGATGGAGCCAGACTCTTTTCAGTGGAGCCCAGCGACAGGACATGAGGCAACGGGCACAAACTGAAACACAGGCAGTTCCATCTGAACATGAGGAAAAACTTCTTCCCTGTGAGGGTGACAGAGCCCTGGCACAGGTTGCCCAGAGAGGTAGTGGAGTCTCCTTCTCTGGAGATATTCAAAACCCACCTGGATGCGATTCTGTGCAACGTGCTCTAGGTGACCCTGCTTGAGAAGTGGGGTGGACCAGAAGATCTCCAGAGGTTCCTTCCAACCTCAACCATTCTGTGATTTGGTGATTCTGTGATTTCAAGACACAGCACAGGCATTTGGGAGCAGAGAAGCTAAGGTACTACTGGGCTTGTGGCCTGTCCTTGAAAAGTCAATTTCACTCTGCAGACTTCCGATTCTCCAACTGTAAAACAAAAAAAAATCAATGGCTACTTATCTGTTACAGTCAAGTGCTCTATGTATGACATGGAAAAAATGTTTCCAGAGTACTAGATATAAGGGCTGTATTCAAACCATGAAACTCAACTTCTGTGCATGGGTCAGGTCATTCTTAACATTTGAAAAAAGGACTCCAAATTGGGGCTTATATTAAGGTACCTGGTTCTACATGTAGGCAACCAAATCAGCACCTAGGCCTGGCATTTATCATCCAGATGGGGATAAATGCACAGGATTTAATCTTAAAGCCCCAAACAGGTTCCCTGAGGAAGACGAATCTGCAGCTCCTTGGGAATTAACCAGAAAAGCATGACAAACTGAATTCATTTCCACCTTGTCTACCACAATGCAGTAGAAGTGGAGTTGCAGCCATGATGATCTAAGGATGTAAGGGAAGCAAGATTTGTCAGTAGAAGTAATATCTTATATTAGGCCGTATGACTGTGGTTGAAATGTAAAATTTAAAATTTACTTGCTTCTTCTGGCTAGATCAGTTGGACTAACAGGAGATATCACTCACTCTAAAAACTTTGTTTCTTATGTTATCTACCTTATTCTTTTCTGCAACACCTATCTCCATTACATGTTCACAATGCTGGTGGCAGGCAATGGCCCCACATACAATGTGTCCTCCAATTTGAACTTTTTCCACGGTGCAAGGGAGATCAACACATTTAACAATAACAGCAGTGACTTCATCCCTTGCCTTCTGGCAATGCTCCTGTAGAGAAAGAGGAACATAGGGAATATTCAAGGTGTCATTATAATATCCAAGCCCCAGATTTGAATGTTTCTTTCCAAATGCAAGCCTGCCTCCACTTCTCAGTCTAAACACTCAATCCTTTTGTCTGTCTTTCCTAATGAACACTTATATTTTTATTTGTTTTTACTGCTAACCTAGCTGATGATGGAGAAAGCAAAATATATAATATGAGAGTTGGACTGTGGATTTTTTTTATTTTTTTCTCTGTCTCCCTTTCATTCTGACTGTGAACTTGCTCTAAGACATTTGTTGAAATTGCTGCTTTTGTGTTTGCCTTGTGAAGAAGGATTTCATGACTCTGGGCCCCCAGAGGGTTGTTCTTTGACCTGCCACTTTTCTCCGCCATCTGGCATGTTTACTTGAAGTAAATATGTAGGGTCAGAGGCCAACACGGACATGTGGAGGGACAGCTTTGCCATAAAAGCAGTAAGGAATAAGTGGTACTTCTGAATATTGCACTGTGCATTTTGTTCAACTGCTGAACACAAAAAGGTAAGGTTAGTCATGGTTGAAAGAAAATAAAGAAAACCAAACAGATGAGCAGAACGGTAGATTGTACAATGAAGGGCTCTCTGTCCCTTTTATTCTTCTTTTTTAAGCCTTTCTGGACACTTTGCTAAACAATATAGTAAGAAGAGTGAAACAATCCCCCCCCCCTTCTTTATGGGATCTTGTTTATACAAGTTTAGTAGTGGCCTAGAGCCCTCAAGTCACTGCAGGTGTAGATAGGCAGGCTGAAACGAGTGCAGATATCTATGTTCCAGCTGTAAAACCATTGTTCACACGCAAAATTCTGATTTGGACATTTAAGGACAGAATAGTTTGATAGCACTTACATGAAGGAAGGAAATAAATGAGAGGGTCATACAAAATATATTACGCTAAGGAAGGACAGACAAGCAGAATTTGAAGATTTCTAAGTAGGAGGGATGAGACCAGGTGAGTGAGAGACTCCTCCTCTTTTTCATTGTTGTCTTTGTCCAGAATTGCTAATAGATTTGTAACACCCATTTAATTGGCACCATGATAACCTCAAAGTCTGCTCCCTCAAAAGATTTTCTCCTGTTTTACACACTAGCTTTCCAAACCTCGTTGCATCTTTGCTATCTGCATTCAAAGGTACTTTCTCTTTAAGAAAGTTCAGTACAATGAGACAAAACCTACTCTGTTTTTGGATTTATTTAGTGGAATCTAATTATCAGCTTTTAGAGGTCTACTTGTTAAATGGTTCTTTCTAGGATGAGAAGTCCTCACTGTGACCACAGTGCAGGCTCATGGCAGCAGAGACAGGATGTTTTCCGCCCTGAGTGGCAGCTCAGCACAGAGGTGAGATCACAAAAGCAGCCCCTTACGACCCAGCCCTGGGTCTGGCGCAGATGTGCGGTGTGAGTTTCAGTGAGTCACACAGCCTCTCTACTTCATATTCCTCATCTCTGCATTCCTGATCTCTCCTGCATATCTAGCTAAGAGAAGTGTTGTGTTAATTACAGCCATGGGCCTCCTTGAGACCTTGTAGCAGCAGAAAGAGAATAGGACTGTCTCATCATTTGGCTTCTTCCACCATGGTGTAAGTAGAGGACAAGAGGATCAAAGACCTGCAAGGTGGAGTATTCCCCTCCACAAGCAGGAGAGCAGAGATCAGCTGTCAGAAATCTTCTGCCCAGAGCAGGCCGACTACCAAAAGAGATGAAATAATCTATAATCCTGAAAAGGATGGCACAAATTACTGCAAATTATCTGTCTGAGAGCAAAGGGCAACAGAAAAGAACACCTCTCGAAGAAACACAAACACATGCCCTGCCTTTTATGGAGAGTACTGGGCGAAAAATTCATAATACAGAATTCATTGCAGAGTATAATGATACTGCACAACAAAAAGGGCTTTCTAAAGGGCAAAACCATTTGTCTAAAATTACTCCAAAAGGTTTCAGATATTATCTAAATCTGACCATATTGCAAATAACACACAGGTTAATACTGACATCTTATTAACAAATCCTTTTTTGCAGCTATGAAATAATTTAATCTCTGAATCAGCTTTACTACATAAAGTTCCTGTCATCCATATTTAATATATGATCTTTATTAAAAGTTCATATTAAGTCCCAAGAATGAAAAATGGAAGCTTCCATCTTACATTCTATCAAATTTTCCTGGGAAATAAAACAACCAAATAAATAAAAATTGCAAACAACCCCAAGAACCAGAGGTTTCACCTTCAGCTGCCTGAATTTTGATTTCACTACTTTGTTTTACTTTGTTTCTCAGTTAAAACCCTTTGCAGTTGCAAACCACTGGCTTCCTGGTAATACCTTTTTCATCTGTTTAGTAACAGGGATTAGTAACCAGGAAACCAAGGACTGCTCTGATGGAGGGATGATGAAATTAGAAGGGCTAACTGATTATCCCATTACAAAAAACAGTTTTGATATTCAGACAAGCAAGACCATGTGTCTATAGAAGTTACTCTGTATCTTATGAAATTTACCAAGTTGTCTCTAGAGCTATATCACTACCATTCTAATGATTCAGATTAAAAAAAAAATAGTGCAATAATACTAATATATTTATGTCAAAGAGGTTTAAATAGTACCAAAGGTGGACTACTCTGTTGATAAATGCCATATGAAAATCTAGGAATAAAAACAGAATGATTGAAAATTTACAGTGGAAAAAGTAAACAGCTATGGTGAGAAAGTACCAAAGGACTACTCAGTTCATGACCAGAAATGAAGACTGATTTCAGAAAATTTCCCTCAAATACCCACATTCCCAACAATCTGATCTCTTTGGGTACTGTCATCTGACTAATCTCAGTAGAGCCAAGATGACCAGAAGAAAATGCAAATATCAATATTATTACTATTATTATTATTATCATCACAGTTTAGCCTGGGAAATTGCAGGAACCACATGAATCACTCAATGACATCAGTTCGTATCAGTTCTGCTTACACAGGAACTATATTATGGGTCTACTTCCGTGAATCTCATCTCACCTCAGTTATGATTCAGACAAACAATTAGACACACGAAGGCAAAGTTAGATCTGTCAGTATAACCACACCTGAACTTGGAAGGTTAAGGGAGACCCCTAAAACAAAGCAGCTCTTCAAAGCTTCTACAGCAGTGACTTCAAGAGAAATTTTGCTTGATATGGGATTCTCAAATGTGACTTTTTATTTCACATGGTTTCTTCTGAAATTCTTTGTGTAACCATTTACAAAGATTACCAATAAAAATCCTTATCTTAATAGAGGATCTTCAGAGAACAGCTACCAATTTAAAGTCCAGGGCTAGCTTTAGCCATGCTTCACACTGCTACGAGTAGCATAGGAGCGTGAAACAGAAAAAATCTTATTCAGAGGGAGGCTGCTATGTGAGCCTTGGACACCTCTGTCACCATGTCAGTAGCAGAACTGTTGCAGTACAATTTGCAACTACAGACATGAGTCAAACTCCTGGATTATTTATTCCATTTGCAAATCGGTGATGAACAGAAAGCAGCTGCTTCCTAATTGTTTTTAGAATACTAGCTGCACTGCATTGATAAGCAGAATCCCAATGTTCAAACTTGCACATGTGGAAAAAGAAAGCAGAGGGAATCAAGGTTCACAGAATCACAGAATCATAGAGTGGTTGAGGTTGGAAGGGACCTCGGGAGATCATCTAGTCCAACCCCCCTGCTCAAGCAGGGTCGCCTAAAGCACATTGCACAGGATCGCGTCCAGGCAGGTTTTGAACATCTCCAGAGAAGGAGACTCCACWACCTCTCTGGGCAACCTGTTCCAGTGCTCTGTCACCCTCACAGTGAAGAAGTTTTTCCTCATGTTCAGATGGAGCTTCCTGTGTTTCAGTTTGTGCCCGTTGCCTCTTGTCCTGTCGCTGGGCACCACTGAAAAGAGTCTGGCTCCATCCTCTTGACACCCTCCCTTCAGATACTTGTACACGTTAATAAGATCTCCTCTCAGCCTCCTCTTCTGCAGGCTGAAGAGTCCCAGCTCTCTCAGCCTTTCCTCGTAGGAGAGATGCTCCAGTCCCCTAATCATCTTTGTAGCCTTCCTCTGGACTCTCTCCAGTAGTGCCATGTCTTTCTTGTACTGGGAAGCCCATAACTGGACACAGTCCTCCAGACACGGCCTCACCAGGTTACCCATTTGAAAGAATCTCAAGAATAAGACTGTCACAATACCATCTTGTATTGGCAGCACTATTATTTTCTCCTTCAGTGCAGATTAATCCAAGTGGATTCTGCTAATAAAAATGCACAGCATATGCAAATATTAGAATGACTTGTTTGGATATTCATAGAAAGCAAATGCACTTTCCATAAACATTCACTCCAGCAACCTGATTTTAAAGTTTAACCCTTCCAGTCAATAGTCGAAACAGTATCACAAAGTCAGTAATTACTGTTAAATAGTACTTTGAATTTTCCATATCAACAGACAGTTAGAAATGTGTGCAATTTTTTCATAGACATGAATTTAAAAAGAACACATAACTCTATACAATAATTTATTTCAATTTATTAGTTTTATATGCATACTCATATATACAGTCACATACACACATCCTCTCACAATACATGTACACCTGGACAAACAGATAGGGGCTTACACATGGATTTATGTCAGTATTCTGGAAAATCACACAAATGCACAGCATAACTATGTAGTTCTGCTTTTAAAATGTTCCCATTATCATCTATAGACACTAATGATCACTTGATGATTGTAATTTTTATGGCTTCAGTTTATGCCTTGCTTACTCTTCAGTCTCTATTGCAATCTGTGGGTAAATGGGGCTGTCATACTGCTACCTGTGATGTAAAAGAAAAGATAGATCTGGAAACTCTGATAATAAAGATTATATCTCTGTGGTAGACAAAAATGCTTGATCTGGACACAAATAGCTAGTTCATCCCATTATGCTGCTAGCTTGGGCTATGTGTAGGAGTCAAGATCTTCATACCCTGCTTTTAGTTAAAAAGCATATATCTGTATGGGAAAATGTATATATAACATAACTCTAAAGTGTGGTCTTGGTCCACTGACATGATTAATAGGCACAGAAAATTATCTATATTACCATTAGGTGGAAATCCAGGTGGCAGGCTGAAGGTCCAGGGTTAAATTTCTGCTGATAATAGTGTTTGTTAAAGTTTCACAGGTACTTATAGCTTTCGTCTGTATATATGCAAATCAGCCTTACCCTGTATTCTTACTGCCTGTGGTATAAAGTAGACAAATTATGAAGGCACAAACACCTAACAGGGCAGAGAACTTCCATTAGATAGTCCTTTTTTTTTTTTTTTCAACTGAGATACTTAGGCAGATTAGGCCAGCAATGTACCTTTAGCTTTGCCAACATAGAGAAGATTTCACTGCTATAATTTTAATTCTTTTCCTAAACAAATTAGATAAACAGATACTAGGTTCTGGGTAAGCGTCTCTTATTTTTAACAGATTGCTTCAGTTTAGCTTAAATTTGTCCTTAAATATCTTAAAATAAACAAAAATAAGCCTGGTTTCAACTAGACACTGGAGCTAGTTTTGCTCTATTTATTAATTAGAACAGCATAAAACTGCATGTATTATCTCACTTTACAGGGTCCGTAGGTTTTCTAAAATTAATAAAAGTCCAATTTAAAGGCAAATTCAGTAAAGTTGCTGCAATGTAGACCAAAGAAGTAGTTTACATTCTTCTGAATGAACAGAACTATCTGGCTAAGAACAATATAGATTAGCAAAGTTAGGGTTTCAGAATGAAAATCAAAAGCTGACTTCCATAGAATATAAGACATCAATTACCAGAAGGACATTTTTGTAATATCTTCCTTCAGTCACAATTTTACAGTCAGTCCATAAAAGCATCACAAGATAAGAAAACTTTGACGCTAAAAGATAGAATGATGCCACATATTATGGGTCAGGTTTTTAGCATGGAAGTACACACAAATATGCACATGTATTTCTGTGCCATATTTGTGTGCACCTTTAAATGGCAAATGCCACTGGGTGGTCATTTAAATGACTACTCTTCACAAGTGCAGTCACAACTGGCAATGCATGAAATTCAACATAACAAGTGCTTTTGGGCAGATATGGCTTTCAAGGTGCTAGATCACAAGAGTGCACCTTTTGCACAAATACTGAGGGAACTGTGGTTCTTAAACTAAAGTATCAGCAACGCTGATAGATGGGTTTTTTTAGTACCCAACATCAGCATGAATGTTATTGACCTCACCACTGAAATAACTCACTGCAGTTATATTTACAAGACCAGAATACTTCCAACAAAATACTTTTCATAAAATACTTTCACAACATTTACACATTTCCGTAATGGACCTTCTTTTTGTAGACAGGAATAAGGCAATAGATACAGCAAAAACAAATGCCATTCTAAAAGTACAGTGATATTCTTTTAAATAAAAAAATAAAAATGGGTCATTTGGAAATAATTCTTATGATGCAACTCAAGGACTCAGTTAATTCATTAAGGAAGTAAGAAAAGGACATGACTGAACAAGCCATGTACTACATTATATTCAGAAAAGATGATCCATTTTCAAATGCTGAAACCAGGAAAAAAAAATGCATCAAGTCTCTTTGTCATCAACTTCTAATGAAAAATGATGACATACCTTTTTTTTTAAATTTTTATTTAGTTTTATTTCTGTTTATAGAATATGCCCATCAGCCAATTTGTGAGGACCTAAGAAAGAGATATGCTGCTGATAGATCAGCCAAGCACACTTGGTTTACATAGTAAGTATGAATAAAACAACTCCTGTTTCAAAATCTGCCTTCCACCATTTCACACCTAACCATCCTATACGAGGTCTAGGAAAGTCTGGAGAGTGAGATCTTTGAGGGCTACCCAAAGAATATCATATTGCAATAGCCCCATCTCAAGGATTCACACATTCTCTTCAGTCTTCTGAAGATGACATCTGATTAAAAGACTCATATACTTGTTTAAACAGAATAGAAGAACTTTGCACTTTTTATGTTACCTTATTCTGTGAGACTTTCAAGATTCAACAGGTTCTCTGGGCCTGGAAATGACCAAACAAAATGGAGGGAAACCCTTAAACCAAACTAGTGGCCATCATTTCTCTCACATCTTCTGATTACATTCTATCAGCTAACATAATTTTTCTTATCAGCATTCAGTTTTAACTAATTATCCCCCACTCAAACCAGTTTTGAGTCCCAGAGGCTGGAAAAGTTGAACAAAACTATGCCGAGTTTAAAAAAAAGAGAGACACAAATATCATTTTGAAACAGTGCTGCAATTTAAAACAAATCATTTCTTCCCTTTATTCAATATATACGCTGAGTAGAACACGTGATCCAACAGAAGCCTGACACACCTTACAGACGGTCATTTGTATACTACTGTATCTTGCGCCTTTTCATTAAAAAATGTATGGCAGCAGAGATATAATTCCATCTATCTCTACTATGATCTGAAAGCATATTCTCCATACTCTGTAGTAGAATAACCCATTGCATTGTCCATCCAACAGACATTCAAGGTCAAAAGATATGCAAAGAATGTGCACTTAATGGACTTAATCCCATGGCCAGATCCATCCAGATGGACCCTTGCTCTTATATAGACTTAGTAGCAAGGACTCAGGCTTAAAAGCATAATTGCCATGATTTATGCACAGTCACAACAAATTAAGGTTGTCACCTGTCATAAGCATTTCTGGCTAGAAATGCATAAATATATTCATAGAATTGTCTGACAAATCTGGTTTGTGAATACCTTTTGCACTTCACAAAAATCTTACCTGATGCTAGAAACACTAGATACTGTAAACTATGTCTATTCTGAACTGTTGGGTTTGGGTTTTTTTTTTTTTTTTCAGTTTTAATGAAATCTAACTCCACCGTATTTAAAAGTCCACCCTCTAATAAGATAAGAACTGACCTCAAATTGATATTGATTCTCTCTAAATTCAGACCTGGGGTTTCTGGTATTTTTAGATGATGCAGCAGTGAGATAATTATGTTACTCTTCTTTAGACTCAAAAATTTACTAATAGTTATAGAAAAGGAGGCTGGTACTTAAAAAGAGCAACAGAAATCTTTTACAGAGTTCAGAGCTTCAGGTTGCTACAGCTTCAGCTTTCTCTTACCCTTTTTCTCTAGCATAGAGATAAAAATACCTAAATTCCTCTTCCCTTCCCCCCCATACTCTTACTTTACGATCTAAGATTCTGCACCAGGGGCCTGTATTTCTGTTTTGAGTCCCTTGCCACACTGGTAAACATTATACTTTTCATTGGATATAAGTCATTAAAGTCAGTAAACAGCAAAAATGAATAAAACAGCAACTTACATATCTTTAACACCTCTGAGTTAAAAACACTTTGCAATAGGGAAGAAGAACAGATGCTCATTTCTAAATGCTAAAGCCACCAACTGGGAATATGCCAGTTGTAACTGCTGCCATCTGCTTTCAACTGTTCTTTTTACCTAGCTCTCTGAGGTTTGTATTTGAATTCATAGCCATACGTTTCCACTAGGAGAAGGGCAGTGGGAATAGTATAAGTAAGAATTTTCCCATGTGCTCTCACCTTTATTAAATAAGAACCTTCAGTAATTACTGGTCTGCAAGGTCTCTATGAAATTATAAATCAGGGGCAGCTCTTCAAGGATAATGTAGTGACAGCAGTTGTTTAATAACCACTTTTCATTACTGCTTTCCCGCATTTCGTTTATCCTGTTTACTTTCCTTCTTACTCTTCTTGCTGTTCATCTTCCTATCCTCCCTCTCATCAGGATATAAGGGAAAGTGCTGTTTTAGTAGCTGTTGTAACTTCCCGCGGTAGGCTATACTCCTATGGAACTAGTTCAGTGGCTCTAGAAACAAAGCACTTGTGCAGATGCAAGTGCCTGGTGCTCAGGGTCCATTGCAGTATTGAGTTGCTTGATGCAGTTAATGCTTATTTTCATATAAACACTTTCAAACATGACCATGTACTTATAGCTTCATCAGTGACTGAGACAGTACAAGATGGCAGTGCAAGACTGACATGAATACAATATGACATATATAATGTCAAAAAAAAAAAAATCCCTCACTAATTCTGAGAAAAATATCATTTTAAATGCCCAAATCCATTTTTCATTAGGTTAGATGAGAAAAGTCATACTAAAATCTTCCACTGACTCCCACAGAACCAACAAAAAGCAAAAAAAAGAGAAAAGTTCTCCTTTGGTCATGAGACTATTATCTGAAAGATTGTCAGATTATTATCTGAACACTTTACTGCTGACCTAGACCACTTTATACATCAGCTTTTGTGGTGAGTTCACAAAGGATGCGTGTCTGCTACAGCCCCAGCAAGATTTTGCTCATTTCGTGGCAGCTACCATTTTAGCTAACACAGGTACCGAATCAGGCTTCTCAAGAGCTAAACACAGGAGCTGCTGATACTTGAGCTAAAATGCCAAGGGTCTGTAGCTGGCATCTGTTCCTAGCCTGGCACCTATCTCCACCTCTCGGGCACCCTGCAGTTCTTGTGACACCTTTACTGGTGTCCCTGAGACAGGCTGGCCCGGGGTGTTGCCAGCATCTTCTCTTTTTTAGGGAATGGTGTGCATTTTTGGCCTAACCTGAGGATCTAGGAACCAGGTAAAGACTGCTTTTATAGTATTATTATTGATACCTATTAATTTATCTATCATTGGAAAGATGGGAATCCCAATTTTCCAAGGATATATGAGTAGCTTTTAGTAGCGTTGGTAGCACAAGTGATATTGAACATTTATTCTCAGTCAATCTGATTATTATCCTTCCTCTTCTCTCTCCATCTTTAATTCAGTGCAGCCTTTTTGGTCATTTTCACAAGAAAACTTGGAGCTAGAACATATGCAGTACTCCATCTGAAATCCTGCCATCCTATCTCTCTCACTCCAGGAACTGATGAGAAAGAGGGGGCTAAAATTATGTAAGAACAAAAGGTCAGTGTAAAGCTGCACTCAGAGTGATCTGAATATAAAAGTTGTTGTCTCCTTTGTTCTTTGCTTTTTCATTGTTACTTTTTCACAGAATGTTAAAGATTTACAATCAGCTCTTTAAAAAGATAATACAATCTGAATCTCACATTTAACTTTCAATATCAGGTTTATCAGCTAAGAAAAATAAAATTTATAATGATCAGAAAAATAAGTATTTTTCTCTCCAGCTCTTTCAATGTATTTAGTGCTTGTGACATAACTTGGTTTCATTTTTTCCCTGCTTATGGTCAGTGTGTCTTTAAAGCTACACTAAAGGAGAAAACAGCATTTTTCACAGAATCACACAGCTGCACTGCATTGATAAGCAGAATCCCAATGTTCAAACTTGCACATGTGGAAAAAGAAAGCAGAGGGAATCAAGGTTCACAGAATCACAGAATCACAGAACGGTTGAGGTTGGAAGGAACTTCTGGAGATCATCTAGTCCAACCCCCCTGCTCAAGCAGGGTCGCCTAAAGCACATTGCACAGGATCGCGTCCAGGCGGGTTTTGAATATCTCCAGAGAAGGAGACTCCACAACCTCTCTGGGCAACCTGTGCCAGGGCTCTGTCACCCTCACAGGGAAGAAGTTTTTCCTCATGTTCAGATGGAGCTTCCTGTGTTTCAGTTTGTGCCCATTGCCTCKYGTCCTGTCGCTGGGCACCACTGAAAAGAGTCTGGCTCCATCCTCTTGACACCCTCCCTTCAGATACTTCTACGCATTGATAAGATGCCCCCTCAGTCTTCTCTGCTCCAGGCTAAACGGTCCCAGCTCTCTCAGCCCTTCCTCATAGGAGAGATTTTCCAATCCCTTCATCACCTTTGTAGCCCTCCTCTGGGCTAGATCCAGTAGTGCCACATCCCTCTTGTACTGGGGAGCCCAGAACCGGACACAGTCCTCCAGATGTGGCCTCACCAGGACTGAGTAAAGGAAGAGGATTACCTCTCTCGACCTGCTATCATTTTGCTATTTTTAACCATGACAACCAGCAAGAGGAGGTAAAGGCAAGTGTCACTTGTTGAGCCCACTTCAAGTCATTGGTGTGCCCTTTAACCATCTAAGATACTTCAGTTGTTCCATGAAAGACGAAAACATATTAACGTCTGCAAATTTATTGTCAACAGCTTTTCTAAGATCTGAAGGATCTCTGACTCCCATATATAGCACCCACTAGGTAAAGTTTAAGATAAATCAGAATTGGAAGAAATCTTAGGCCTTCAAGGAAGAGCCAAGGTTTATAAACTAAACAACAGCAGCAGAAATTCTGTAAATAGATGAAGGAAGGTAAAAACATATGAAAAACATACTATCTTACTGTCTTTCCCAGACATGCTCATAGTCATGTTTGGTACATGATGTGGCATGTCCTCTTCTACAAATATTTATACGGGAAAGCAATACTGATTTGAACAATTCATATGACCCAAGTAATTGAACTGCAGCAGCTTTCTGGAGTTTGAAAGCTTCAGAAACAGAGAATTCAACAGAACAGCAGAATGAAAAGATGATTTTGTAACACTTCTGACCTTATTTCCCCCTCTGTAAAAAGGCTGTATTCTACGTCCTTTGCCATCTCATTTAATTGAAAATGAAGACTTTTGGGCACAGACAGTAGGTGTGCTTGCATGGGATCCTGCCCTTGGCTGGGGCTTCCAACAACTTGTGCAATATAAACAACAATTACTTCTTACTCATCTTTCAGAAAAAGTAATCCCTGTGTTTCAGGGTCTTTCAGAGGTCATCTGTGCTGTATCAAAGAAGATTAAGCATAGTGAAAAACAAAAAATCTTGCTCTTCTTCACCATCTGGAGAAAAGCAACCCCACATGTGCTATGACCTGGCAGTGTGAGACTGGTCAGCATGTAACTGTTCAGCACAAGTCTCTCATGGAGCCGGGCGCACTAGATATCTGGTCTTGTTAAGGTGTCTCTATAGATTACACACTGTACTACACTATTATCCTTCTGATTTTTACAGGAGAGGGAGAAAGGTAAAACTGAGAATTTTATGTCTTCTTTCCTCTGACAAAAATGAGGATGGCAGGAGGGAGGGAGGAAGGGAGGGAGGTAATGAGTTTATACGTTGTTTTGTGCAGTTGCTTTTGACCACCACATGACTTCCCTGAAAATTTGCATCATACTTACAGGTTAAGCACCATAGACAGATTTGCCTCTTGATGACAGAAATATGAGGGGAAAAGAATTAATTAAATGGCCACATTGTCCCTCTATAGGCAAAGTCCTGCCTTTCACTTAAAACAAGATCTTACAGTCCTAAAATGTCAGATTTCTTTTTCTTTTTCTTTTTTTCTTTTTTGACTTAAAAATCTGAGCAAGGCAGGGCATGAAAGGGGCAGGCTGTACTTTGAAAAAGGCTAATAATAATAATAACTTTACTGCTATGCGATATGTTCCCTTGAAAATAAGTTGTGAATATCAAAAGCCAGGTGCCAGAGATCATATTTGCAAACTATAAATGCTTGATGTGAAAAATATGAGTGTTTAATGCCAAAGACATTTTGTCTCTGAGTTACAATACTCAGATACTGTAGCATTTGAAAATCACAGAAGAAGAATATGCAGAAGGAAGAGGGAAGAATGACAACTCTGGAAGAGCTTGAAAAGAGGGGAGATCATGAAAGCTCCTTGGGGAAAGTAAGAACACAAACTAACTCAACAGAAAATATCATGTTTAAGAAGATATGAGCTTGACTGATATAAACAAATCATGTTACATTTCCCCTGAAATGTTTCAAAAGCTTGATGGGACATTTAAAGCAGAAACGCTTTTATATCTCTACTAAAACTATGTAAACTAGTACAGATGCACAGGCACAGTGAATTGTATAAACGTTGGTTTTGCTGCCTGAACTAGAGTATGGGCATGTAAGTATACTCCATAAGGTAATTTCAGTACACTGTTAGCAAGAGGTATTGAAAGATACAAAGACTTTCTGTAAATATTCTAAAAAAGAGGAAGCTTTGTTTCAATTTTTAATATGCAGTATTTGAAGCCTATGAACTGTTTGTCTCAATGACAGGGCCCAGCCTTGTAGGACATTGCACAAACACATAAGGGTCATAGCCCCTCTACTAATTTTTGCGACAGCATATTCACTGCTGGTCACTGAGCATTATGCGTTGCTAGCCTTGGAGGAAAAAATAAAAATCTGGCATTCATCTGTAGTGGGGATGGTGCACATGATGGGTCAGAGAAGTATAAAATGAGACAGACTCGTCAGTTTTTGAAAATTCATATGGAACACCAAGCCATATGCTAATAAATTCCTATTACTGCTGCCAAAGGTAGTATTTCTTTCTCTCTTGGTTTGAGTGAATTATTTCTATAATGACACACTGCTTAAAATGCAATTTATAGCTTATTTTTAAGTAAAGTAAGACTGAGAAAGTGTGTACATTAAAGTACTCTTGGAAAATCAGTATAGAAGGCACATCACTGAGAAAAGTAGTTACTGAACTGGAACTGCTCTGTAATTAATGTTTGCAAAAAAAAAAAAAAAAAAAAAAGGATTTGAAAGTACAAACTTGTGCTAGAACTGTGCTGAACCACTTAGGGGATTAGGGGAGAATTACTGTCAAGGGATACATCACAAAGAGTAAAAGTTAGTGAGCTGATGGAGCTACCAGTAGTSATTTAAAAGCAGCAATTCCTAAACATATACTATAGGTACCTTCATGGAGCTACTCAAAAAAAAACCTCTGCCAGTTCCACAGGCAAAAGGCAGGAGCTCTTCTTGGTTTCTCCCCATGAGAAAAAATGGCAGGACAATCTGTGTGCATCTGGCAAAACATGACTGGCAGGTGGAGAGGCAGGACAGGGATAGCAATGTAGCTAACTCCTGCTTGTGCCACGATCGTCATGGCACAATGCAATTTTCCCATTATGGCAGCAGTACCTGAGCAAACTAAGTTGGAGAAGTCGCTGATGCAAAAGAAAGCTGAGAACAAGAATCTTTCTATAATACCGATTTCCTCTTTTCCTCATTTTTTTAGAGAGAGCAGTCCTGAGTGGTATTCCTAAAAGTTAATATTTGTCCTGTAGGGAGGCATCTAAGTGTTGACCTTCATAGCTGTTGGAGCATAATCAGTCATTTACAGCAGAGTACTGCAGTGGAGGCAGCAGTGCTATGCTGCATGTCCAAAAAAAACCCAACAAGCTGCTAAATACTAACTGATTTTTCTTGTAAGTGGTGGCAAGTGACATCTTCCTGGAAAAAAAAGCTGAAAATTTAAGTTTCTAGGAGGAAAAAAAAAAGCAAAAAATGTTTTAATAAGGAAAAAAAAAAGGTAAGTTTCCCCTACTCTCCCCAAATGGGAAGCTGGGTAGAATGTACCATCAGTAAACAGTAGAAAAAGAGACAGTTTGATTAAAATCAAGAATAGAACCCAAGAATTATACATATGGCATCTAGCAATACCAGCTGACACAAGCAAATTAATCTAGACGTTAAGGTTTGCTGCAGCACAGGAGACTTAGGTAGATTACAAATGCTGTCTGGAGAATGATCTAAAAGCCTTCAGCTTCCGGATGGAGGTTGTCACTGGGTAAGACCAGAAAGAACCTGCATCCCAAAAAGCATCTTACCTTCTCCTGAAAAGTAGCTGTTCCAGCTTCTTCTTTATCTGTTTTTAATTTTGAAGATCTATAAAATATTTTTGGGGAACATTAGCATCTATTTATTTGGTACAAAGAATAGCACTTTCTGTCTTTATGTTTAAGTCTATATGACAGTTTTCACAGCCCACACTCCAGCTGCATAGAAGGAAAAAGTATTTAAGAAAAAAATATTTCTAATTTTTTTCTCAAGCAATGTGAAATTGGGGCACCATGTCTCCAGACTTCTTGTGACAACCGCTAATTTCTTTTTTATTGTTGTTCTTTCAGGCCCTTACATGCCAAATGATATCAAACCACCACCCTGACCCTGGTCTAGATCTGAATAATGCCACTAATACTTCAGACTTGTATGACAATTATAGAATATATGGTTGAGGCTTTCAAAAGTTAGTACTTAAATTTAGTCTTTCCCATATATACGCTTTACTTCAATAAGTGGTTAGCTCTTGATTACTGTTTACAAGCCAGAAATTCTGCTTTAATTAAGATTCTAAGTAGTTAACATTCACATTACAAGTCACTCCATGTATTAAAATAACTATGGTATTTGCAAATTCATAGTGTTTGTTTTCTTCCCTGTAAATGGGAAAACAAATCCTGCTAAAACTGCCCTGAATCCCACCAGGAATCCTGTACCCTTAAGTTTCATGCTTATGTATTTTATAAACTATTTACCCGTATACAGTACAAATGTGAATCATTCTTTTCTTAATTGCCAGTATGTCACTGCTAAACACACATATGCAGCTGACATACTGGCCCACCATTTGACACAAGGGGAGAGGGCTGAGAAAGCAGCTGTCACAGTGATATCAGTGCTCTGGCTGGGTGGAGCAAGCGGATCAGGCATGCACAGATTCCATTATCTTAGCCTTATCCTTAATCCCGCCATCCTACGGAGAAGGGTTGTTGCAGGCTGAGCTAGCAAAGGCCCCAGCTGCAGTCTCCTGTTAGTTACCATGAGCTGCTGGCCATAGTAGCCTCTCTGGGGAACTGCTACTCTGCAGTTTTCATCTACAGATGTTAAATCACATGTTTTTCAAATCTTTGGCATGTACCCCCCAGGGACCCACTGAGAGGATTTTATCTTGCTTTTAAAGATTCCTGTTCAAATATTGGTTGGTTGTATTTCTTTCCTACAGTTAGCTGAAATTCAGAGAGGTTCACAGGATCTATGTGTTCAGTATTGTATATATGCGTGGGGAGTGCTGTTAGACAAAATAAATATTCTTGGTAGTATTTGTTGAAAGGCTTTCATGACAGAGCCTAGCAGCTTGAGGGATTACAGGACTATTGCATCTGCTTGACTACAGTGCTTAATTCATTTACTAAAAATTCCTCTAGGCTCTAGTGCCAATGTATCTCAAATACTATTGCAGCTTTCTAGCAGTTACAGATGAAGGAACCATGTAGTCTCATTGAATCATTTTTCTTCTTCAGAAATCTGCATGCTTTTATCATATCCATTACCTTAGTAGCAGTGATTAGATTCAACTTCCTGCACATTAAGTTAGTGTCAGCTGTCATTCTTGGTATACGTTTGTTAAATTCAATCTGGTCTATATGGGAGTATGAGGCAGAGACACGTAAGTGTATTAAAGTCTATCACAGAAAGACTGGAGCACTTAAGACTTGGAATTATTGTTCAGACAAAGACAGCTAAGTTCATGTTCTTACTGCACTTCTTTTCAAGGATTATATAATTGATATAAGCTTCTACAGTCTGCCTTTCTGAGCGTTAGGAATACTAAGCAAAACAGACCTTCTCATACTGAAGTGACATCTTTTTTTTCCCCTCTGTAATATAAGTTCAATGAACTTGTGAATAATGCCAGGTTAACATTTCTGGTAAATGATGTTCTTTATCCACAAAACTGGTATAGTAAGGACAAAAAAGAGAAACTACAACATATACTCTACAGTTTAGTCTACCCTTTCTGGAAGAAACACTTCTGCCAAGAGAAGCTAAGGTTCATTCAGCCTTTGGTTTCCCTGGTGGGACTGCTAACAAGTCTTTCTACTCTGCTGCTGGGCTCTTAAATAGGTTTGTCTGCTAGGAAGTAAGCAAAGCTCACAAACATTTTATGTTGTTTTTATTTTCACCATGTCTCTGATATGAAAATTTTTGTGTTTTTAAGATAATGAATGTGTCACACAAAACGTTATTTCTAACTTCCTTGATATTTCTGTGATGTTTGTTCACCTTCCAGGACAGTTTACTGTCCTTTTCTGCTATGTTACTTGTCTAATTTTCCTCCCATCCCTTGCCTCTTACTGATTACTTGCAAAGGTCATCATCCTAGTCACATCTGGCGGCCCTTCATAGGTGACAAGTGGTATGCAGTGCTTTCCAAAAAGAGATGTGGAAGTCCCTTATCTTCTATGGCAAGTTCAGCCAAAGAGGGGCTATATCTCATTGTCTTGTATGCATGATTACTATTTTAATTTACTATTATATTGGTAATATAATCAAAAAGGATGCTCCATTACCATCTTAGAAATGTAACTAGGCTACTATTTTCACTAGAAAGGCTTATTAAGTTCAGAGGTTTATGAACTAGAGTTCAAAGTCTTTTGTAAAACTGAAATCCATCCTCTGGATTCTCAACCAGAACTGATTTGATTTAATTTTAAATGCAATTTAAAAGGATGTTTTGTAGTTATGAGACATTTCTGAATAGTAAGATGACAAAGTCTGCAGATGACACAAAATTATTTAGGTCACAGGATATTGTTATATGGCATAACAAAATCCAAGAACCAGCAARGACAATGGCAAATGAAACAGCACTGACAAATGGCTCCCTACTGGAGGGAGTAATTTTAATCACACAAACATACTGCAAAATATGAAATGAACTACAGCTATTCATGAAGAAGTATGGGATGAAACTGAGTACACAGTGCACAATTCAAGTATACTGTAAATGTACAGAAGCTTCTAGGAAGTGTAGTACCTTGTTATTCGCCCTAAGGAGCAGTGTAGGGATGAATTAATGTTCAGTCTTTTATCGGTTAATTCACAAAGGAAGAAATCTCAGCTTATTTTCCTGAAATAATTGATTTCCCCGTTGTGTCGCAAGGTTGGGCTGGCTAGCCTGTTCAGGATTGGTAGAGCAAGGAAGCAGTGGCAATCCACTCTTCTTTGGTTTCTCTGGTGTAACCCTTGTTGCAGTCTTCAGGGAGACTATCCTAAAGTCTCTTACTTCATTTATCCATCCAGTTCTCAAGTCAACTCCTGCTTTAGCATACAAATGGCATGCACTATGAGATGGCTAGCACAGTTCATCTTAGTCAAGGAAATAACATTGAAATACTGTTCTTAGAATGTTTCAGGCTCAGGACACAGAAGACACTATATATCTTACCTTTATTCTTCCAAAAGCCTGTCAACGTTAAGACACAATACTTTTAGATTACATTTCCATTCTTTTTTCATAACAAACTGATAAAATTACTATTTCTGCCATACAACAAAGGCTGTTATAATGACTTCTTTGAGGTATACATGAGAGAATACATCTTGTATATCAGTGGTCATAATTTACATTTGCAGCTGTGAGCTGAGCTGAAAACAGATGTTGTATACTTTCCTTTTTTAAAAAAAAAAAGTAAATTGTATTTTAGAACATATATGTACATAGTTCTGAAGTTATTGTATCTAATGGCAAGAGCAGAGACAGTTCCATTTAAGAATGAATGTAAAAGATAAAGTAGTTTGGTTATGGAGGCTATAATATAATGCTGGTAGTATCTCCAAACACCAGGGCATTTTTCAGTGCTATTTTTCTGTTCCATTTTGGTCAAATGTCCAGGGGTAGAAGCATGTTAAGTGTGGCAATATTTCTATTTTGATTCAGGGTGGAAGAGATTTCTACTTAGCTCCATACCAACCTCTGTATTGATGAATAGGTTAGGGCTACTGATCAGACAAAGACACCCAGCAATGAGCTTGTGATGAGATCCAAGGGATATTGTTTGCCAAAAGGATTCATCTTTTGTGAGCATGGTAAAGATGTCTAAGTGAAGACAGTGAGGGAAAAAACATTTTAGGTGGAAATTTGGAGCAGAGCTGTTGTTTTCTACTCCTGTTGGTTAAATTTGCTGTAGTTGCCAGTTCCCAAACGTGAGTATAATATTCCTTGGTCTTCTTTTAAAACTTATAACCATGTCTTCAGACATAGCAGTGCCAAAAATCTCATCTTTTTTATTTTTTAAGCCCATTACATTTTAAATTTTTGAAGATAAGGATTTTGTAATAAAGGGACTGGCAAAGTCTTTGCTCCAAAGAATGGAATCCACACCTCTCTAAAATGCATTATGAATCTCTTCAGTGTAAGCTGGTCTGTGGGCTTAAATAAATAGCTCTATTGATCAGCCTCCTTTCAAAACAAGCTGCATGGTTTCAAAATGAGGCATGCCCCACTCTTGTTCTTTTATTTCCTATCAAAGCTTAAAAGTACACTACTGTAAAACAGAATGTTCAAACCACTGCACAGCAAAAAAAAAAAAAAAAAAAAAGTTATTGATGATATCTTGAGTTTGTTTTGTGGCATCAAATTAGAAGGGACCAAAAACCCAGACTTGAAATTACAATCTTTTTGCAACTTTAGGTAGCATGAAAGAAATCTATGCTTCAAGTATTTCCATATCAATATTAACCTTTGGACACACAGACAAGGTCAAACCAATTTAGAAGAAATAGCCAACAATAATAAGAAATAGCTAAAGGTCAGCAACCTAACCTTTACATTACTGGGTAAGGTACTAATAACAGCAGCAGGACAGATGTGCCGTTGAAAGGGCTTTATCTTAACAGCTCTTTCAATATAACAGATTTCTGCCCAAGTTTGTTGGGCAGGAAAATGGAGGAGAGGAATAATATTCATCAGCATGTCACAAACCCATACTCTGTGTACACACGTGTATGTTTTTAATAGATATTTAGATTTTATCTCGCTTAACCACAAGCACAAGCACTCTTTTAGCAGAGGTAACACACAATACAGTAGGATATAGATTAAGTGCAGAATGGTGTCAGAAGCCATAGGAATATGTCACTGGTTGGATTGCTGTACATTAGCCTTTATTGAGAATTAACATCTTGCTGTCCAGTGTGAAGCTGCTATTTGGATCAGTCAGAGATCCATGAGCTAATGTATGATACTAATTTCAACTTTTTGTCTGGCTGACAATATTCTTCTTTCTGTAGTTGTAACCTCAGGTAACTATGCCCTTGGGGGAAAAAAAATGTGTGTATATATATATATATGTATATATATATATAAAATATAAAATACCTTAAGGAAGAGATAATAGCTTGTATATAAATATGCTAAAAAAAGACATAATAGGTTAGAGACAAAAAAGGGAAAAGACAATACTGAAAAATGCAATTAAACAGTGATACAATTATTCACTTATGAAAGCTTCAAGAGAGGGAGATGAGATAAATTGGAAGGCATGTTTTCTTGTAAACTGTTGTTCTGTGACTATCTTTATGTGAAGCTTGGCATGATGCCCATGCTACTTGTCTTTATATCTTTTCTAGGTAGGGAATTATCACATGATGAAGGTGCAGTGAGAACCTGGGGCTCTAAGTACCTGGAAAGTTCCTGTGAACCTGTTCAGCAGCTGGCTTGTCATTTTGTTGCAGCCATGGTAGTTTATGGTTAGAGAGATTACAGAATATGCTGTAATAAATGCAGGTACATACTTTGGCAGGTAGCAAGGCTTTTTTTTTTCCTTCCCCACAAGACTTCCAGCATTCCTGCTCTTTTGTATTACAGCATAGCAGGTCGCTCCATCTGCCTGGAGTAGCTCACCCTTTGCTGTTATAAAACAACTTCCTAATTCATATCATTTTTTGGCTTGTGATTGTAATAAAATTAAAATAATCCTCATGCTCAGTGCAATCCCTGTCATCTCTGAGGAGCGTGAACCATCTTGCAAGAGGTGATCAGCAAGAGTCTGTATAAGATTGTTTCCAAAGTCAGATAGAAACAACCCTATGAGGATGAATACAGCTGCCTCTCTGCAGTAGCAGGAATTAGACTAAAAATTGACAGAAGGAAAGAAAAACATGTCTGGAGTCAGCAGCTAGACCTCACAAGGACAAAAACAGCTTTCTTTTTTTCACTTTTTTTTCTTGATAAACTCTTTATTTGTGTACCAGGCACATGATTGTACCTGGTAGTCAGGAAAGAGAGCAAATGCAGAAACCTGTGACCTTTTACAAACTAAAGGCAAAAAGGAAGAGATTTCCTCTGCACAGCCGCAGTTTTGCACCAGCACCCTCAGAATCCTCTCTCAGATCTGCACTGCCTCATCAGAGAAGTAGATGGGTGTTTTGAATCATGGCATCTTTAGATGCCTGTCACGGCTGCAAAAAGGAATAGTTACAGTCAGGTCTGGGTGTTGAGGGTGTTGAGGCAGATAGGAACCAAAAGTGTTTGCTACTGATTTAAATAGGAATAGTAAAAGACCAGCAGAAACAGCTATGAAATTATCTCATGTCTTCCTGGGAAGGAAGAAAGCTCAAATCTGATATTTCAGGAAGGTGAAGGAAAGTTAACATCGCTTAATTGATTATAACAAAAAGATTTCCATTTCTAATTCAATGAAAATAATAAATAATGTTACAGTGAACTAAACAGGATACCAATGGGCTGATGAGCTACTTAATCCAGGTTTTACGCACTCCATTGAGCAGGCAATGGGCAATTTAGGGACTTTAACTCTGTATAATGGCTGATCCGAGAAAGTACGAGAGAATAAAATAAAATTCTAGTGTTCCTTAGCAGAGGAAATAAGTGATATCTCCAAGTGTCAAACAAGAAACTTTATGAAATGACTCAATGAAAAAGGATGGTTTAGACATAAGGAGGCAGACAGTTTGATGGTTGGTGGCTGCATTGTGTTCTTCCAGATGGAAGATCCTTTCTTGTCTGAACCAGCAGAGGATGCCAGCTCTATACAATTAGGGTGTCCAACCTGAAAATGAGAGTATAAAGTATTGAATTAGTAGCAACACTGACCGTCAGAGAATGAAAGAGTACATACTATCAGACAGGTTAATTTGCATAGCATCGTCTATTTGCAGGCCAGAGTACTGTACAAAGAAAGTTCCATATTTTATTCTCTGTTCCATTGTCAGGAAAACTTGTTCAGGTAAAATATTATTCCAAAGGACTTGAAATAAAATCTCCTGCAGAAGGGATATTCTTGGCAGTTGAGGAATAATATCTGAAAAAATATTTTAAAGTAATTGAAAAATTACAGGTTCAATTACTTTGTTCAGATCATGTGTATTCAGTTATTAGTTGGATGGAAATGAAACTGTGCAAAACAGCAAATACTATAGCTCACATTCATATCTGCTTTCTTTGCTATAACTGTGCTCAGCTACGAAAACAGTAATGGTGGATATTGTAACTCTTTTTAGAAAAGATGAGGGGTCTAAGGCTTTGCCAAAAGCTTCTCCCTGTCTAACAGCAGGCATGGTTGTAAAATGTAGATAAAACCATCTTTCTGTATCAGAGAAGAGATCTGCAAATAAATATACCAAAAGCAGTGTTTCTGTACGCATATTATAGAAATAGTGGTCATTAGAGATGACAACTTTTCTCAAACATTTTTACCTCTCTTTAGAAGAGCAAGAAAAGGGGACATGAGAATGGCTGATATTTCTTGATACTATCATGGTGATAGCCATCTTGCCTACATGTTCTCAAAAATTATAAGAATTATTGAATGTTTTTCTGTGACTGTTTGCTGGCTTCCGGGCAACCAGTTATCCTTTCTTCCTCTAGCTAAGCATGGTTATAAATACCCCAAGATAGTCTCTTTGCTTGCTGCTTTACAAACCTCATTCATTTATGTTAATGTCTAACTATACCGTACACAGATCTGCCTTAGCACTGTAGATTCCTATTTTTCTTGTACAAAAATTATAAATGGTTTTACAAATGGTAATGGTGGTGGTGTCTTAACATCTGAGCAATTATGCAAAAGCTGATGCTGAGTTATCAGCCTCCTGACTGTAAAATCATGGCTTTCCCAAGAGAATTAGGAGTCAAACTGGTTTTGCAGCTTCCAGAAAAGAAGTTTCTAAACTGGATTGGCACAGCATCATTGTAAGGCCACTCTTGATTATCTTCAAAAGGTCAAGGCAAATGGGAGAGGCTCCTGAGAACTGGAAGAAAGTGAATGTCACTGCTATCTTCAAAGTGGGCAAGAAGGAGGATCCAGCCAACTACAAGCCAGTCAGTTTCACCTTGATCCCTGAGAAGGTGATGGAGCAAATCCTCCATTTTCCTCCACTGAAAACATTTTCAAATAGGAAAGGAGAAGAAAGTGACTGGGAGTAGTCAGCATGGATTTGTGAAGGAGAAATCATCCCCGACAAACCTGATAACTTTCTCTGATGAGATGACTGGCTTGGTGGAAGAGTGAGGGCAATGGATGTTGTTTATCTCAATTTTAGCAAGGTGTTCAGGACCGTCTCCCCTAATATCCACATAGAAAAACTGGTGAAGTACCAACTAAATAAGTGGACATCGAGATGAGCTGATAACTGACCAAACTGCCAGACTTAGAGGGTTGTGATCAGTGGCACAAAGTCCAGCTGGAGCACTGGAGCACTGGAGCAGGTTGCCCAGAGAGGCTGCTGAATCTCCAGCCTTGGGGATATTCAAAAGCCATCTGGACCCGGTCCTGGGCAAACTGCTCTAGATGACCATGCTTGAGCAAAGGGGTTGAATTAGACAGTCTCCAGAGCTCCCTTCCAACCCCAGCTATTCTGTGACTCTGTGATTCTATGAGAGATGGCACAAGTGACAAAGGAAGAGGCTGCAAGGCCATTGGTTAAGCTGTAGGCCACTACTATATCCTGATCTAGCATTTCCAGAGGTGTAAATTAGTTTCTTATAGTGCTTAAGAAGACTTGTTCACATTCACAGAGAAAGCTAAGGAAGAATGTATAACCATTGCCTAAATGTGAAATGATCCATTATTGAAAAAATGTAACTTCAAAGGTAAAAATGATTTTATATCAAGTGGTTAGTTTCACTTTCCATAACTATCATACATTACCCATACTGCAAGACAACATCTCTACAGGTCACCTAAATATAGGTAAAGATAGTTCTAGCACAGTCCTGGAACAACTGGAAAATGCTACCTCATGAGTAAAACAATGGCTGATAATGGTGTCATTAGGCATGTAACAAAGGAGATTACAAGCCTGAAGACAAGGAGATTTCAAGCCTTCAGTTTCCTAATGTCATCTAGGGATTGATTTGCAACTAGATTATATGAGAATTAGACATTCAGGAGTCTCAGAACTTCTATTTTAAAAACTATTGAAAGGATTTAGGAAAGCCTTTAGGACTACAAATTCTTTGATTCAAGGACTAGCTCTCCTCCCTCTGTTAGTACATCCTCTAACACAGCAAAGTCATAGGTATCCAGTAGCATGGATATAGATTCGACAGACACTAAAGACTGAAAAAGATGACTGAGTTGTTTTCAAAGCCACAAAAATAGCCAGGAAATAAGAATGATAATTATGTGAAATGTAGTCTATTGTGTAAGAGTGGAATCTCTTCCTCTTCTGACTATGATTTTGAACGATCGCAACCATGACTGCTGTGCTTTGTGCTCAGCCCAGAGATATTGATGTATCATCACACTCAGCACTCCATGACAGGGAGGTCTAATTTGAGAATCACACAGGCAAAGTGTTAAGTAGTTCAGACCTGCCTACTTAGTCTCCGCATACAAAATTATAACAGATGTCTAGAAACTTTACTAAATTCCTCGTAGTAAAACAAAATACTGTTCTAACGAACTCAAAGGAAAAATTTTTGTCCACAGGTCCTTTGTGCCTCAGTCCTTATATGAAAGGATGCATACAGGAAATAATGTCCTCACTTGCGTCTACAGTTATGGGTCTTAATGGCTACACAGTAATGAATTTTCTGTTTGTCTTATGCTTTAGACAATTTAGAAGATAAAGCCATGACAGTGGAGGATTCTTTGTCTGTCAAAAGGCATCCCACATGGGAGCAATAGCCTAAAGCTACAGTTATAGGAAGCACCTCCAGATTTCTTCCATGGTTATGAGCACAGTTCAGTTTAAGGAACCTTGGAACTTGCTCCATTTTAGGATTAGATTGATTAGAGTGGATTTCAGGGACTTAAATAAATAAATAAATAAAGTTGTCTGCAGTGCAAATTCTATTTGTATTAATAACAGTGAAGCCTGTATTATAGTGAGAAATTGAGAGTTCCCTGAATCAGTGCTTCCACAATTTACAATCTGAATACCAGCAGCACAATGGGAAAATTTCTCTAGTCTTCCCTCATACTTCAAATTTCTCTTTGAGTAGTCTATCTGTATACAACTTCCAAATATTTTAATCATTTTCACAGCATTCATATTATCATTTCATCTTATTTTTAGCTTCAGTACACATGGTTCTGGCCAGATATTAGCTTATATTTTGTGCTAAGTAGTGCTCCCAGTAAAGTATGCAGCTTAGTATGCAGCAAAACATGGAGCAGCAAAACAGCAGCAGAACAATGCAGCGAAAAGAGGTGGAATCATTGTTATTACTGTACTTTAGTGAGATAAATAAAGAAATTAGATGTGAGCTCCCAGCAATAGCTTTGGAGTGAATCTTGCTGCGAAGAGTCGTACACTGGTTGTTTTACTGATTAAGGACATATTCCATAAGGTTAGCAGAGAGGACATACTCTTCCTCTGCTGATTTTTTTTCCAGAATAAGGTTAGCAGGATATTTTGAAAGCCTTTAAGTTGCAAGTCAGGCTCCAGTTTTGTTAACCCTCTAATAAGACATGTTCATATGGGGGCAGGTCACTGCTAGAGAAATGGCAAGCAATGGTTAGATACCCATGCACATCCAGCACTCACACTGAAAGGTCTGTCTCTCTAATATAAGAGATCTTGTCTTTTATGCCCAGCTTGTGTTACAGAATGTAGAGTGCTGGAACGAGATACTTATTTTTCTATTTCAAAACAATTATTTTCAGTGATCTTGGTGGAGCAGTTCATTTATGGTAGCTTTTGTGTATTTTGCACAAAATTTACAGTAGCTACTTTGGGGAACCCAGAGATAAAAATAAGGGACCTGTAAATCAAAAAAAATAGAATTATTTCTCCCCTCCCCAAAATACATATTCCTCATTATCTCTAAGATGTCATCCCTTGACAAAACTTATACTTTCAAAACTGCTAGAATAATGAGCCAAGTGATAGGAAAGCCTCTGAAATCAACAAGCTTTCTCACCGTCCCAAGTATAGTCTGCCCACGCTGTGACTTGCAAGTTTGTGTCTAATGGTCAACAGTCAAATCATGTCTTCTAGTTAAAGACTTGGCCAACAGCCTCTATATAATTCAGAAAGAAAAAGAATATTTTAATAGAGCTAATAGAAAATAAAATAAGTTTCCAGAGTGCAGTCTACCCTTATTTAATCTGCATGTAACAATGATCTAAGAGACAGTTATGGCAAAGGTTATAATTTTATTGCAAATATTCGCTCTTTAAATCTTGAAAGAAAGAACCAAGATAGGGAAAATAGCAGAGCTTTAGGAACATGTAGCAACCATAAACCACAAAATTACCAGAGATCTTCTAAAATTTGAAAACCAGATTGAAAAAACACTTAAGCATCAGATCCAAAGATTGACCTTCACTTTTTCTTATTTATTAGATCAAGAATTATTAACTGCTATAAAAAAAGGACGGACATTTTCTATCTCCCTTTGGCAAAGTCTGGCCTTTCCTGCTGTAGCAGTAACTGCAGATTCCAGAACTAGAAAGTAAGAAAGCAAGAAATGTTTTGACATTTAAATGTTACTGCACTTATTCTGGATTGACAATACGGACAGGCAGACACTTCTTATGAAGCTGTAACTATTAAAATTATTATAAAGATTTAAAATAAATCCTGCATCAGGATTGAACACCACGCTGCTGTGTCTTTAAAAAAAATGTTTTAAAAGTTTTACAGTTTTGAAAGGGACAACATCATTCCTCCATATGTATTTTCTAACTGGTGGTTTAATTTCCCCATTGAAAGCGCTGCTGTCACCACTAGATTTCGTGAAATGATTCCCACTCTTTCTCTGCACCATCCTATTCACAGAATCACAGAATAGTTGGGGTTGGAAGGGTCCTCTGGAGACCACCTAGTCCAACCACACTGTTCAAGCAGGGTCACCAAGAGCAGGCTGCCCAGGACACTGTGCAGGTGGCTTCTGAATATCTCCAAGGATGGAGATTCCACAACCTCTCTGGGCAACCTCCTGCAGTGCTTCATAGTGAAAAAGTTTTTTTCTTATGTTCAGAGGCAACTTCCTGTTTTTCATTTTGTGTCATTAGGACACTTAGGGTCTTACTTTCTACAATTTACTCTTACAATTTAATCTACTCTTTAATATACTTACAATTTTATCCTAATATTGTCATTTATACCTGTGAAAAAATGGTTGTTAAAAGACTACCATCTCTGAAGTTGGTATACTTCTGTACTTGTCCTCTCCACTGATAACACCGTACTCTTGTTTTACATTGCTCCTTCCTTTTGGAGGAAATCCAGCTGGACCTTCCTTTTGAAAGCTGAACCTCCCCTTAACTTCAGTGAGAAACAGGAAAAGTCAACATAGACACTTGTCTTTCATGGGAAAAAGAACAACACAGAATCTCAGCGAGTCATAGCTGGATAGCCCTCTACCGTACTTAAGCTCCTTTGAGCTCAGTATCTTGTATTTATACAAAACAATGTAGAAGGACTATCAGACATTACACTCTGGTAGCTTGCACTGCAGTGGACAATAATAAACTTCAATTAGAACACAACAATACAGTGCAGTACTGTGCAGATTCCTGAACTCAGTGAAATAAAATCTCCAAGAAATTATTTTTGTCTTACATTTTCATTTTATATCATGGTTAAAATGTCATCCTTCTAATGACTGGCTACGAAAAATATTAGTATAATTGAAGCCGTAATACACAAAAGTCATAGGAACACCTTTATGAGTTCTAATGTAGTTGTTTTGATCAGTATGCAGCCTRGTAAAATCTGGATGAAAAGCGTTCAGTTTAAGAAGTTAAAAACAATTTTTAGAAATATATGCTAGCACATGCTAGCATTCATTCCTGCACTACCTATTGAACTACTGTTATGCTCATTACCACATAAGACAAACCCTGCCCAGAAGAACTTACAATTTTACAGTGAAACTGGAATCTCTAGAGCAATTAGTCATTTAGATATTGGTCTAGCTGTATTTGTCTAATTAATTATACAAAAAAATATACATATGAATACCTGCATGTGTACATTCATTAAGTGTACATTTATGTACACTATGAAGTAAAAAGGTACAGGTAACTATTTTTACTACTAAGTTATTACAGTTTACTGTAAGTGTTACATTTTAGGAGATGTAAAAGATTATGGTTGTGTGGATTAAGATTACATAGTTAATTCACAGTTTTCTCCCTATGCTTATTACTTAAATATTGCATAGCACACCTTTAATAATAAGCAAGTCGCTTTTGAGAAATACTCTTTACTGGCAGAATTTGCAGTATTTCTAATTTGTATATCTAATGTAAAAATAGATATTTTATGTCCACCAAATAATTCTGAAATCATAATATATGTTACTATTTTAAATGTTAGAACAAAATCAGAATAGGTCTCATGAAAAAGTGTAAGCTATCTAAACTCTCACATGGGCAGCAAAACCAAGAAACTTAAAAATATGCACTAAATATAACTAGACTATTAGATATTTTTTCTGATATACAGCTTGCAAAATATAGCAATAAAAACTGCCTCATCTGTCTCCCAAGGAAGTAAACACTCTGACTCAATACATAGTTGTTCATCATTACAAGTTCTACAACATAATATCATATAGAGAGAATAGTTTATAAGAGTCTGAGGAGCTGTGAAACTTCTCACTGATTTCTGAATCATGGGCAGCAGGACTACATCCAATGCTTAGTTAGGAATTATGAGCATTTGGGATCAGTGAAGATGCCCCACAATCAAGTAATATTGCTCTTAGATTCATCTGGCAGGCAGGAGTAAAATGCTTGCATCCATGTCTCTTGGGGGGCTGCAGCATCTGGCTCACCCATCTAGTCATTTCTATGATTGTGCATGAAATCCTCCCTTCAGGGAATGCTGAAAGATGTAATTTCTGCATGCAGAGCAAAGTAAGCCATCAGTACACTAAGGCAGGAGTAGAGASAATAGTGGACGAGAGAAAGAAACATAAGGATCCACTCCAGGATTAGTTGCGCACAAGTTGGCTACATGTTAAAAAATACACACTGTGCATACTGTAATAAACTAGCAGAGTTCCCTGGTTTCACCTGCGTGTTCTTGATGTTGCCTGACATTCAGAGGCAGTGTGTGTTCCTCAAGGACTGTTTCATATTGGTTGCATGCAAAAAGGTAGTTGACATACGCTTGCAACATCGTGTGTAGATTTGTAACTAGGATGGGACTAACAGACCCTTCCATAATTTACACTGTTTAATCTTCAGTATTCATGACAAAAAGAAATTTATACATAAAAATTTATGAACAGAATTCCTACTTTTTCTTACTTCTTTGATACACAAAAGCATAATTTCACACTATGTTAGTTATAAGCAGTACTGTCATGCCCTAACAGCATAAGGCCCACTCTTGCAATAATATCTTGTAAAAGGCTTCATGTTCACTGCCTTCAGGACCCCAGTCAAGTCAAATCAATGGCACTATTCATGGTAGTAAATGTTCTGCTACATCTCGCAAATGAGTTTGCTTACATAGATCCACTTCCAAGATCTAACCTTAAATATTAGCATGGTCAGTATTATATTCTGTACTTCTACCTATTGTCCTATTTTCCTAACTATAAGCGGAAATAAAAGCCCTATGGTGAGGCTATGATGTTGTCAGCAGATTGCTGTCATTGCAAATTCAGGAGTAGCTCAGGGGTTCCAAATGCAGCAGGGTAAACAGGGGTACCTATATGGAGATGGCACACCAGTTTTTACTCATCTTCTTATTCACTTCCAGTGTCTGTCAAGTTTATTTAATTTTGTTTCTTCATGGGAATAATTTTTTGAAAGAGCTTCTAATTTTATGGTGACCACATGTGGCAGAGCCAGTGCAAAAAAGGTGTCCCATGCTATGCCTTTTCCAGTCTTGCTTCTGTACCCTCAGTTTCATGATACAGCTCCTGAACTGGCTGAGGTCAGCTATGACTCCTGCACCTCCACCTTTCAGTTTATTCAATACCATGACACAGCCAGGGCAGTAGACTCCCAAAGAGTTTGTCTGTCTTGATTTCAGGGCTGAACAGTACAGTAGAAAACATCTGACAAGGAATTCCATATGAAGTGTTTCCATAATTTGCACCTAGTGTTTGAAAAGCTAAAAAAATTGGATGTAATAGCTTGGAGAACAGCTCACCAGGCTGACAGAAACTTGGGATTTGATCCTACTGATGTTGGACTTGATATAAATCCTACCAGAATACCCTGAAATTCTGAGTTTAAACAATTGATGGCTATTGATTTTTCACATTCCTTCTGCCAACATTTGTTTTTTTGCCTAATCACATGGTCTTACTGTTTGAGTCAAAGTCAATAAAGAATTTATTCACATATTAGATTCTGTTGAATATATTATATTGAAAAAATATACCTTACATCTTTGGCAATAAATGCCATGCATTCCATGTGTGATTTTTATGTCTCCTACAAAAGTGGAATTTTTAAAACATGATACAAAGCTTGAAGGGGAGGTTGAGTGAAGTACTGTTTTCTTTCTTGAGATTTTGATTATATTTGACCAATGAGGGACTTTCCATTTTTGAACATTTCTAAAGATGTAAAGTGGCCAAATGCAACACTTCAAAGTCGGAATTAAGTCTTGTTGCATATAAACAATAAGCATGAACATCTGTATTCTGAAGAAGAGTGAAATAGAAAGGTATTATTCCACTACAAAACATTGAATTAAGTAAAGCTGATCTTTCTAACGCATTGGAATACTATAGGTAAAAAGCTTATTCCTCTAAAAGAAAAGCAAAAAAATGAAGATTTAATTATTGGCTTGTTTTTACACTAATATGATATTTATACACATGAATGTATTTATATCTACACATATATATATATTTACATAGTAGAAATTAAAAAGATATCCATTCTTTATTTCTTTGGTGAACTTTCCTCAGTTCCTTCAAAGCTATCTAAAATGGCTTCTTAGGTTGGAGGTTAATGCATAATATTGATTACAATTTTGTCTTAGTAAAGTGAGAAATTAACTGATGGCAGGGGTTTTCATCTCTGTTTGGAAGATCATGTAGCTTTCTCCATGTCCATAGGAATGTATGCTGGGATTCAAGAACACTGATTTTAGCCTTCAATTTGCCATCAACATACAGTGTGATGTTAAGCAGATGACATCACTTGTATCTCAGGCTTCTACTAAAATCTGGGAGTAATGATACCTAGCTCTTTTATGTGCATCATTCTAGCAAGGAAAAATGGAAATTTTTTATTACCTCTGCAATGCCACTTACAAGAAAAACTTTAGCAGGAAAACACACTCTCATGCTTTTCTTTATTTATCTCTCAGACAGGCTTGGGAAAACAAACATGAGGTTATAGACTCAACATATTGAAAATAGTACACCTTCTCTTTTATTCTGTATTTTGCTCAGTGTTTAGCCTTTTTTAATATGAAGAAATTCATTTCTATATTAAGATTGACATTTTGAATCATGAGATTATAAGATTTTTACTGGCTGGGAGAAATTAAGTGATTGACTATCTCAATATTTTCATTTTACAAATACAAAATGCAGATTTTACAGCTAGAGAACTAAAAGCACTGTTGAATCTAAATAGTGTTTTCTTTCCACTTTTTCAAAACAGGCAAGAAAATTAAGTGCAGGTTTGTGTGGCATACCAGTGAGCACAATTAAGGACTCTCATATTGTTGTCTCTTGAATAGACTTGTCACATTACTATTCAGCACTTTTATCTAGTGACAGTGGAATATCAGAAAGATACTGAATAATATAGCAAAAACCTATTGTGCCATGAGATCTAATCTTTGTCTGCATGTAATTGCCTTATTAAAAGATTTGCAAGCTTACCCTTTCTTTGATTCTAAAGTAAGCCAAGAAAGCTATGATGTTTGAAAAAATAGTCAAAGCTCCTGAAGCTGTAGTCCCTGTGATATGACAGTACTGTGTAACTCAAACTGGAAATTAAAACTCCAGTCTTCTAGTGCTATTGCAATGGTAAAGACACTCCCAGTGCCACAATTTTCATTGGAGGTATGAACGGCATTTTGTAGATGCCTTCTTTCTCTTCTCACCCTCCTCTGTGATTCTAGCAGACAGTGCTGGAGGAGTTGTTTATGTAAATATGAGTATCCTATTTATATTGTAATATATGTTATGCAGCAACTGATCTGCTGTCTGCCGCTTTGTAGCTGTTCGTAATAGCCGATATGACCAGACAGGATGGGACATCCCAGATGCCCCCCGCCTCACTGCTCCAGGGCTTCCTGAAAGAATAGCAGTTCCACAGCTCAGCAGATCGAGAGAAATAATTGCATGATTCTGTTGCCAGTACCCATTATAAATTGTCAGCTTTAGTAAATAGTATGAGTGGATAAAACATTTTTTTCAGCCCTTCAGCCCATCTCCTTTTATTTATTGAAATGGTTTAATCTTAAATTGTATGGAAGGCATGGGATTGCTACCCTTAGCAACCAAAATGATTGCTTTTTTATCCACGAATAAGACAGTGAGGCATAATGCAAGCTTCCCTACACAGAGCTGTGTTAATTCACCTCATGCTTAGCCTGGGCACACCATTCTCTTCAGCAGAAAGAGCAAAAACCAATTTCATTGTTCTGTCACTCCTACCTGTCATTTCAGAAACAATAGTTACTTTAACCCTTTGGCTTCTGTACTTATTTTTACACTCAGAATTTAAAAGCTTTGTGTGTGTGGTGGCCACACGCATAAAATTGTGGGATTATTACAGAATCTGGCCTGGTATTTAGTCCTTGATGATTATGTTTTTCCTTCAAGATAATCAAGGAAAACTAGATACAGATTTTCTAATACCACCTCCCATACCTCCACAGCACTGTTTGTCTCCTTCCAGAATCACAAACGTGTACCCATAAATCAAATACAATGAAGTATGAAAATTAAGCATAATTGAATATGAGTTATTCATTTAAACTTTTTACCATTCCACAAGAACTGAAACTATGCAGATATGCTTTATTTTCTCTAGGTCTTTCTTGGAATTCCAGAAATGGTTCACGGACTCTATAACACAGCCAAGATTATCTTTAGCTAAATGTTTACTTCATACAATGAGAATCATGTAAACACAAAAGATTAAATGGGGGGGGCAATGAAATGCCTTGCTCTACATAGACGGTACACAAAGTACGAAACACAGTGTCTTAATAAATAACAGATAATCTTACTTTAAAATGACTGCTCATAATCCACTTTTAATTAAGATCATTAGGAGTAGATTGAATAAAATTTAATCATAGATATTATTAATAACTCATGTAACCTGCACTTGCAAGGATACCTTTTTATGGCAAGAAGCTGAAGCAACTTCTAATAAATTGTAATTAAAAAATGCTATAACTATGTTTTCCTTAATTTATTTTTCATGTGACTATATGGCATTTGTAGACTACCATGATACATACAAGTCTACAAATAGCATCCAGCAGCTATGTATGGTACCCAAAGTAGTATGGATCCTCTAAGGCATACTTTTCATGTAAAATGCAAGAGACACAGATCACATATGTCAAGCTACTGACAGTTGATGAAAAACATGTCGCGAGGAAAATTGCTTGAATCTTTTTGCTCCAAAATTGTCCGCAGGTGATTTTTTTGCACCTTCTTTGGAAGCACTTGATATTGGCTGCTGTCAGGAATGATGCTGAGTGTAACCCTGTAGTTTGGTTTCTGTGCTTCTCAGTCCAGGTGTCTCATGTCTGAGCAGAAGAAAATTCCTCATCAGGGCTCATTCTCTATGTAAAAATAAGAAATTGACCACCACCCCCAAAAGAAAAGAAAACAAAATTTCTCTCTTTCATTCACATGTACTTCTCTAGTAGAAGTATCAGGTGCTGCCTAGCAATTGTAATTATACATTTTGGCTCTTCTACTCTCTGTCAGAAAAGAGGAAGGGATTTGCTGCACGGCAAATCCCATAGTTACCTCCGCCAACCCCGCTGACTGCTCAGCAGAGGGTGCCGTGCAGACTCCTGCCTCCACATAAACTAGGCGTCTCAGGACTCAAGAGAACATCTCTTGGAAACTTGTACACAAAAGAAATGATCTGTGGATTTTCTATAAAATAAACCAGTGAAGCTACTCTTAGGAATAAGAGAAGGTCACTGAATAAAACAATTTAAAATTTATGTCATTTTGATTCTGCATAAGTTGATATTAGGATGCCATTATGTATGTTCAATCAAGTTTAGACTTCGGTGTATGTAACAAAGAAATGGAGATTAAATGAAACCTAAATAATCTGTCTTTCTAGCTCTACCAATCCCACAGTTACTCACAGTGATAAGAATCGATTCCAATGATCAGTTAACTTTTTCAGTATTATGTACCAATTTGCAGAAACAGAAATGTTTAGTGAGATCATAAAAATTTAACAAATTCTACTGGAAATCACAGGAACCTGACACTGCAGCAAACTGCCTGGTAAAATTACACAAACCAGAGAGGCTAGAAAAATGGGAAGTCTCAGTTGCGAGCCCTCAGATCTGCTGTTTTTGAGAGCGTGCCTCCAAGATGGGGAGACAAACACAGACTTCCCAAAGTTTGGAATTTTCTTTGAAATGGAATAGAACCATATTTTGAAAATTTCAGAGACAATTTCTTCATTTAGCTATTTATATTGACATGATGGAGAAAAGCTGGGAATATAATAGTCTGAGATTAAAGTCACATAAATCTCAGTGGAACATTTTTTTTTCCAAAGTCAAATTGGCAAGCTTTTTTTTTTTTTTTTGAGAAAACAAATCATAAAATATACAAATGATCTGGTTAAAAAAAAATCTTTTTTGCTTCATAGTGATAAGGCAGTAAAGTCTAGAAATATGAAACTTAGGAGTCAGGGAATCATGAATTCTACTCATGATTCTATTCTATTCTAATCTGGCCAAGGACAAATCATTACTCATCATGTCGTTAAAAGTTTTCCCTGTAAAATGGGTGTACCAACTTCTCTGTCTCATAGAAAAGTTGTAAGGACAGATTAGTCATTGCCTGCACACTCCCCACTTACAATGCACTATTAAAATGAGAAGCATATTTAAAAATTCCCCATTTAAAATTTTTTCTAACTATGGATTAATTCCAGACTTTTCCCATGTCGGATTTTCCTCTGTGGTAAACAGCCCAACAGTTTTGCAGAAAGAATCAACCAGTTCTCATCCTGAGGATCTTAGCAGTCAGAACAGGCAAACTTCAAACTAGGAAGGAATGAATGATTGAATCAAAGGTGCCATTTATTTTTTTCTTTATCATATTCATTCAGCAGCTATCTGTCCAACAACTGTAATTATCGTCCAGGTGGATGTGAAATATTTTGGGACAAATAATTGACATTTAAATATTTCATCTTCTCATCACTAACTTTTCCTGAGCCTGATTATCCTCAAAAATAATAATAATGAAGTGCTGGCTTTTAACTTACATACCATTTGAGAGACCACTTTCCTTGTTTACAAAATGGTGTTGCTAAGTATTCTCACTTTATGAGCTTTTAGAAGATTGTGCTCTTTTTCCTGTAGCAAGAGTTTTCACAGGATGTTTATTTTACTGGAAAAGACTAAAAAGAAATAAGACTGAAGCTCTCTGTTTTGCATTTATTTAGTAAAAAATACAGGAATACGTAACTGCAGAAAAGTAAATGGAGAGATTACTTTGGAAAACTACGTGACCAGGAGAGCAGAGTTTTAAAATATGCTAAACTGAAGCCCTGAAATGGCTAAAGAGCAACCACTGTAGAAATGCGGTTCATTTTCAAGTGATATGCAATCACTTTTATGCAGCAAGATCTGAGGACTTGATCCTCAACCGAACTGGTAAATCAGGTACCTTTCAGTGCATCAGAGCACCACATCCTGATGCAGAGGGCTGTGCTGAGTCTCGTTACCGCCCAGCTTCAGGAGGGGCAGGGTCGGAGCTATGGGCAGGTGAAAGTGGAGGGCAAGGGTGGCTGCTGTCCCCCTTCATCTTTCACTGATGCACATAGCAGGGACTGACACTGAGGACCTCTGAGAAAGCTGGGCCATTTCCATTTCAGATGATTTTTGAAGAGATGGAAAGGGCTAAGTGCCACAGGTTACCAGCAGTACTTAGTGATGAAAGGATTGCTAACCTTGCTAATGATGTGAGTGAAGTAGGAGAGCCCTTCAGGTAGCCTCTGTACAGAAACAAAGAATCCAGATAATATGAGAGCTGAGAAACTTTTTATTTTTATTTTTTTTTTCAGTGGGAAAGAGACATGAATAACTGGCAACAACTTATAGGGCTATACCTGGATACAAATATTTTAAAATAGTAAAAATGCTCACTTAATTCTAGCATCTTGAAGTTGGGAGCTGTGGATCAGACCACAGGTCTTGCAGAAGGCAATGGCCAGCACTTTTTTGACTTATAAGTTTTACATCTGTCACATTGTTATCCTTCATCAGCTCCAAATTTTATTATGTTTCCCATATCCTTTTTCTGTGCTTGCATGTTATGGTTTGATGCATTATGTCTTGACTTTGAAAGGAGTGTAGACTTTCTGGAGTAGGCATCATGTGTTCTCTATATGTTTAATGTATCCAGCTGACCAGTGCTCAGACTTCAACTATGACTATATGGGAACATAAGATAAAAACAGGTGAAACAGGTCATGTTTCCAAGATGAATACAAGTAGTAGAACTGTGTCTCTCTTCACCATACCAGGATGTTACTTCAGCAGTTTAAAGTAAAGTTCACTATTACTTCAATGGCTTATGTAAGTTTTGATTACTCAAGGCTTGCCTTTGAAGCCTCCCTTCTAATAACCTGACTAACGGCACATCACACACAAGCTTTTGCGCACTACATAGCAGCATGAATATTTCAAAGTACTGACTGGCTTTGTAAGTGCACCGATTAAAGGCCTATAGAGTCTGCAGGCATTCAGTGCTTTTGAAAAATAATGTTCTATGTGCTTCAAATATGGGAAATAAACAAAAAAGAGAAGCCAGACACTAATGGACATATTTTAAAATGTGAGCCTAACACACTAGGTGTTCCTGAGTTTCAAAGTGAAGAAAATATCATGTCTTTCAGGTGCACTGCTATGCTTAACTTCTGAGTAGGTGCATCTCTGTGAGTCTCGGAGGGATAAGTAGGACTAATAAATAATGTTCGATTTCCAATTATATTATGATCTTTCTTAATGCTATGAGAACCAGAGGATATTTTCTCTAATCAGCAAAAGTTCTTGGCTTCTATTCAGTTGTGTTAAGTAAGACTGCAGGCATGCTTTATTATCTATACTTAGATTGTCTCTTTCTGTTCCTAAGACTTAATGTCTGACTTTTTATATGAATTTGAACCAGGGATGTATTACCCAAAGTATTTTACTAGTATAATACATGGTCAGGATACAGTTTTATGAGGCTGTAATGAAGACAAGGGGACACTGAATCTTCTCTAGAAAGTAGTAGAAAAAAACCTTCTGTAACAGGAACATTTCTTTAACAACTTTCAAATAAGCATGGAGCTTTGAATTGAGAGACAGCTTGCTCACCAAATATAGCTATGGCACAATGTAAATTCAGACACATTTAAATAAATACACATTTTGGTAGCTGTTTTGAATTACCACCAATCTGGATGGCAGCTACAATGTATCAGTCAAAATAAAAACAGTGGGTAGAATAAGTGTGTTGTGTGAAGGAGGGAAAGGGTATGGTTGGGTGGAAAGGCCCTTCCTTATGCAGTAATCAACATCTGCCTGCCAGAGCCCTTCTAAAAGGACTTTAGGAAAGTCCTTAGTCAGTTTCGCAAAGCTCTAAAATAAGCAATTTATTAAAGTGACAGGTGCAACAGGTTCAGAATTGCCCTTGATAAATGCACTTGCTGCAACAAATTTCCCATCTTTGAGCTCAAACCGATAATTAAGCRCTTCCAATAATAATATGTTTCACGGGTGATGTCCGACGTTGTCGGAGGCAAGAGTCTTTCCAAAGAGGCATCCCTGTTGGGGGAGGAGAGAGGTCCAGGCCCACTGACCCCTCCGCAGGTTGGTGTTCTTGTCCTCCACCTGGAGGAACTTTTACACGCTGAATTTACACCCTTGGCGAGGTGGGGCTGAGTCAAATGCTGTGGGATGGTTGGTCCTTGTCGAGCTCAGCGGAGGGTGTCACTGGCTGCTGGCCTTTTTTGCCCTTAGTAACAACGCCAGGCTGCAAGACTCCTGCCTTTCCCCAGGCTTCATTTTGGGTGGAGCAATGTTGAGTGGGAGACCTCTGCCTCACCCTGTGTGTTGCCTCATCGACACTGACCTTAGCCGACAAATCACCCTTTGCATCTGCTGTTCACCCCTGGCAGGGATGATCAAATCATGTAGACCAGTATCCCACAACGTGGTGCAAACAGGTTGGCATCTGCCAACTTGTGGATGCTGCAGTTTGCTAACTATTCAACTATTTTGGTAGAACACAGCACGTATCCAATGCAAACTTTTCTCTTCCTCTTTTTTTTTTTTTTTTAAGAAGCAGAATGCAGACCATAATGGAAGATTAAGAGATACAGGGTCTGCGGTCTGCTTCTTCTAAAGAAACATGATGGTCTTTATCTTTCAGAGACGTTAAAGACTCTTCATCTTGTAAGTGCACCTTTCACAGATATTGCCATTTATACCATTATGGTTAGTATTAATGCAACATTAAGACTGGAGAATCAGGAATTTCAGAAACCCTTTCATTCATTTCATGACCTTTCCTGATTAAGCTGTTTGTAAACCCAGATATAATCCTTAATTAAGCCACTCTGAGCTTTCGGATCTGTTCATTACAGAAGGAGCTTCAAATTGCTTCAGTAGGTTAAACTATTTCATTTAAGAGCAGTAATAAACCTGAACTTCAATAGGTTTAAAATCAGCACAGCTAAATAAGAGTCAGCAAGAGCAGCCGCTGATGCTTTCTTTCCTCACAACGCGCACACTGCCCATTCCGCAGCATTGCCTGGTGGAAGATAAAGTGAATCACTGAACTGTTGTCCCATCCCTGCGTTGGCAGATTGCACACAGCCACAAAGATACAACCCGAGTTTACGCTGGACCCTTTGTCTAAGGCTGAGTTGGGCTTCATTGCCTCAGGAAAATAAATACCGCTGTAGAAGTTAAAAGGCAACAGTTGTATAGTGTACTTTCTCAAATTTGGAGAAAGAACCTGTTTATCTTCAAAATATGTTTCCATTTCTTAAATTGAATAGAAATAATGTATTTATCTGCAGAATATGCTTCCAGCAGCAATGGGCTTAATTCAAAAATTTGGGGGATGGGGGCATTCAACATAACTTCATTGAAAAGTAGATAGAGTAGGACCACTGTACAGCTTCACATCCATTTCTCTGTAGGAGGAAGTATAAAAAATCTCAGCTGAATGGATGAAATGCTAAAGAGAA
>NW_020450818.1:169479-200202 GCF_003343035.1 Apteryx rowi
GAAGGGAAGGGAAGGGAAGGGAAGGGAAGGGAAGGGAAGGGAAGGGAAGGGAAGAGAAGAGAAATAAATATTTACTGAGAGATTTCATATCCACAGGGAAAAAAAAGGACTTTTACTTTTTCTCTTTCTGACTAGGAAGATTTGCAACAAAATTATAGTTATAAAATGTATGTGTATTCCAACAAAATCATAAATAAGCAGAAATTTGTATAAAATGCAGGAAACTGTCTTAAGATCAATTATGAAGAACCTCTTTGCAAAAAAAGAAAAAGACAGATGAGTCTTGAACAGCACAGCCCAAAACTGAAGTTCATTCAGACTGAACTCTATGTAGACAGATACTCTCTGCACCATGCTTTAAATATGAGCAGGAAAATGGATTCTGCTGAATCAACACAGAGAAAAAAAAATATAAAAAACTGTGACCCATTACCTAAGTTGTCCTATGCCTGAGTATTTTACGCTGAACAGTGAACATAACTTTAGACTGTGCTACTTATTCATGCAGAGAGACATCAAAATATCTGTACCAGTCTATTTCATTATAAGGTTTCTCAGCTGAACTGCAGAATTAAGATAATTATGTGAAGACAACAATGCTAAAATTCAAACTGCATCTTTCCAGGCTTTTTGGTGTTGTTAAATTCTGAGACACTTTCTGGTCTTGTCAATAGCTGTTTAATTCAATCTTGTAGCAAATTTAGGTAAAATCTATTTTTTCCAGAAGATGTCAATATCCCAAGCATTCAGTCATCTGAATATATAGGATGTTAGTTTGCCAATATGATATTATACCATTGCACACACAATTACTCCTGTGAACTGCTCAGGGAAAGCAGAGCACATATTCTGGTGAAGTAGAAATTCATGAAATTGTCAGACTGATACTGATGTTACTTCATGTGTGCTAAAGCCATTAAGATGTTCTACCACTGGAGACAAACAGTTAGGGTACTTTCTTTTGAAACAGACTTCTTGCATTTTTCCAGGGTTTTTTTTTTTTTTTCCTCCTAGCTATGTGAGACCATCTTTTTAAATCAAGTTCTCAGCTTCCTACAAAAATGCATTTTTAATCATGCTTTACGTTCTAACTGAAACAGACTGAAGAGCTACTCAGATTTTCAGACTCTCAAGGAGGTAACACCATTTGCACTGAGTTTCTACAGCAACAGCTTCTCATGGCTTCTTTGAAAGATCCAGGCCGGGGATGGTGTCATTAGTTAGTGCCTAACATGGCCATTTTAATTTCCCTCTGGCAAAACAGAGGAGAAGGAAGGAGCTAGATAACCAAGCTGAAATGGAAATGATTCTCCTGTACAGATTTCCCAATAAGTTGAAATAATGCTGATCTCTCTTGCCCAAGAGATAACAGAGACTCTGTCAGTGAAGAAAATGATGAATTTATCCCAGCATTGTTTGCATCATATCATTTATATCAAAACCAAATTCAAAGCTTGCAGTATTGTTTACAAAAAAAAAAAAAAAAATCTAATTAGCTCTTAAAGAATGATGTGAAAGAATAAAGGAATAAAGAAATAACCTCCTCCCCACCCTGCAAAATAGCCTCTGTTGCGTGTTGAATCATTTCCATCTTCTTTAACAAGAGTAACAAGAAATGAGATCCTCTCTAGAGATTTGTAAACAGCCTTCTACATCTCTCTTATATTACCCAGATCTTATAAAATACTTATTCTGTACAAAGTTGTTTGTCTTATTCTTTGTACACACACTTTCATAGTCTTCACACATGTGGATGTTCACGCAGTCACTGCTGGGGTCTCAAAGCCTCCAGAAATAGCTTCTTTTGACTTTTACTGCAGTTAGCAAATAGAAACTTTCAAAAACAGTTCTGAGATACAATAATAAATTATAAAATATTTATCCATCAGAGAAAAGATATTACTTCTATGCACAAATGCCAAAAGTGTTTGCATAATTGGAAAATATTGCATATATCATATAACGCTATTTTTATTAAGAACCATAAACATTCAGAAGTTACTTAACAATTCTGCAGTGAAGAAACTGATTAAATCAAGTTTACTAAGAAGACAGTTGCAAATTGCCTATATAATGCCCATATTGGAAAAGTCAAGAACCCAGCTGTCTCACTTTTCTGCAAAATTATGTGACTTGCAGAATAGAAATTAGCTATTTTTTGTTAGCTATTGTTTTTACCTTTCTTTCCTTTTACCTCTCATTATTCCTGGAACAATGTATAATCATTCAATTCAGTTACAGTGATCTGTTGTTTCTGCTTCAAAGCTAGTTCACTTGTCATTGTCATCTTTGGTGGCATGTTCTGAATAACCAGAATGTTTTCTACACACCATTCTTCCTGAGTATTTGTATAGGTGATAACTGTGCCACCCACATGTAAGGTAACCTTAGTGTGTACTAAACAAAAACAGATACCCCAAAATTTACTAGCTAAAGAAAGGAGGTTGTTTTTGCTTTGATTTTACCAAGTGCATATGAAGAATATCAGTAACATTTTATATTAGTTTAGGGAACCTTAAAACCTACTTTATTCCAAACATCTTTAAAACTACGCACATAAATAGTCTACCTGTTTCGGGTTTTCATATGTCGCTTCCATTCTGAAGATATTTCAATATCTGAAGTGGATCACATGGTTAAAATTGGTAGCAACTCAGAACAGCAACACTATTTCTGCACCCACCAGTTAWTACACAATAATCCTTAAGGTGATTTTGATTTTTGTGAATGTCCCTTGGATTTGCATGGAGATAATGAGGGACTCTTGTTTAATGCATGTATGGGAGTGGGAAATTCACAGGACAGCAATAATTCAGTGTAACAATTTGCATATTATGCAGCATTCACTGTAAAAATAAGTTGTATCCCATTTCTGCATTCTTGTATTTCTTTGGGCTCTAACTCACTGATATTCCAGTCATACCTGAATATCTGTTGTTTCAGATAGACAGCTGTGGATCTTCCAAGGAGAGCAGCAGCTTGGGGAATACATTTATAAGAAAACTAGTATCCAAAAAAACCGTAATCCAAATTGAAATAGAATTCTGGTGAGAACTACAGGTTAGTGCTTCTCACAAAACTGAACACTCATGTTAGAGTCTCACAAATGATCTGTGGCTGAAACTAATGAAAATGTAATATTGCTTTGAATTTCCACGTTATCAATTTCCTTACCTATCCATAACCTTCATCATTCAGAGTATCTATTAATTACTAGAAAGATCTGGTAGCTAAAAATAAAAAATGCAACAAAGAATTTTAGATAGAGGAAGAATTCTTATTTTGCAAATTTCAAACTCAGTGCAGCTGGAAGAGTGTTGAAGTGTCATTAGGCTGTTAATGGGAAGTGGTAAAGAAAAAATTAGTCTAGAGGAAATAGTACAATATTTCATTATGCTAACTTGAAACCACAACAAGTGGTTTCATTGTCTTTTTAATTAAGACATTTTTCTGACCTGCTTTGAAGAGTGCTTTCTGTGTGTATTATTTGTTAAGTATTCAGGCTTAGGAAGGTATTCTTGTAGTTTACAGAGAAATAATTGATTCTTTCTCTTTTCTTTTTTACGTCTAAATATTTTTTAAAATAAATATAATCAAAAACTTGGAGTCTGAGGTGAGAATGGAAATTAATAGCTCTTGATATTGATCTTCCGCACTTTGTAACCTTTTACCACATTGCTCACAAAGCTGTTGCTTGGCTTTAAAGTTCTGTTGCAGCCAATCTCTTACAGAAAAGCCAGCATGGTCTGTTGTGTTTTGCGTTTTACACGGGCATTTGCTTGCATGCACAGACCAGGTTTATTGTCGTTTGAAATAAAAAGTGAAATCTTGGCCGACGACAGTCAGCCAGAGCTTAGCCAACAGCTTCCCTGTGGCCAGAAGTTCACACAAGCTCTTCCTGCCACAAGTCATCTTATATCAAAATAGAATGAAAGTAAATCAAAGGAATATTGTTTGGAGAGATTTTTCACATGGCAGATGACCAAAATTGTATTGAGTGCATTCTTTCAACAGCGTCTGGATGCTCATTCTAATGTGAAAAAATCCTGTACAGCAAAATAACTCCTTATCCCCATATAATGTTTACATCCTTCCTAGTTTACTCCTTCTCCTGGTCAATCAGTTTAGAGTATGTTCAACAGCCTGACTTCAGCAATGTGACCTTTGTCAAACCAAACCACCAAATTAAGTTGAATCGCTAATAAATTTATATAATTTATTAATATGTTTAGTTGGAAACTACTGTTTTATAAAGTCCTTTAAGGTTCTTTAATTCTAGTGACAGTAATGATGCTACATCAGAAACGTCTGCTGTAATAAAACATACCTAGGATACAAAGGTTTATATAAGCACAGTTTTAGACAGAGGGTCTGGTAACTACTTTGGTAGGTACTTCCATCTTGCAATTCACTAGCTGAATTAACAACTGTACCAATATTTGTTTTTGTGGCTGTTTTGTTTCAATCTGTTTTTTTATTTGTTTGTTTTACATGCATATTCCTGAAGCCTTTTTATATGTGTAACACCTCTTTAAATCAGCAATAGGAGCTGGCATGCTGGGAAATGGAAATTAGTGCTCAAAATACATTACAGCTGCAAAGGTCCATTGGATCATATTTTTCAAGTATATCATAACATCACCTAAAACATTTTCTCTGCTCAAATTTTCAGGTTTTCGTTACAGGAATTCTAGTGATGATGGAAATAGAATTGCTCATTGATTTTAACTCAGTTTACCCATTTACAGAATGTATGATAAAAATTCACTTATCTCATAAGACCAGGAAGACACTAAATTAAATTCATTCTAAGATATTGAAGTGAAAGGTTCTTTGAAAGTAAAAAATTGTATTATGTTAGAAACAAGCTGCTTGAACCATGTTACCAAAATAAAACAAATGTGTCAGTCTACTTACATATCTTTAAACCATATTACTATATTCATAGTTTCTTTCTTTGCTTAAAGGGAAGGAATTGTCTTCCAAAAATCTGTCATAGGAATATTTATAAAAAAATAAGTTTATTTTGTTCAATAAGAAAGAAGGGAAGCACTTGTTCCCCTTAAGATTGTATCAAGTTAGTGTGGAAAACTAGTAAATTTCCTCCAGCAACCAGGGTCTCTTGGTGATAACTGTTCATGCATTAGTGCACGTATCTAACTTCAGTCCTCATAATGAGCCTACTTCCATTTCTGTTCAATGACCAGCATTTAGAGTGGTTTAAGCAATTCCTGCAAGACAGAAAAGATTCTTTGCCATGCAGCTAGATAAAGGAGGAAACCACACACAGATATTGCATATTAAGATGAAAATCACTCCCATAATGTCTTTTTTCTTATGGAATGGGGAGTGGGAAGGTGGGGGGGGAGGGGCGAATAAAGACAAAGTTATTTCTCAGACTTATTGGTATTTTGTTAATTGTTAAAATGGATAAATGATACAACCCTTCAGCTTCTATACAACTCAGATGCGTAGACAATTTCTCAGTCACCATTTAGTTCATCTCCCATCACAATTTTCAAGTCTGCCTGTTCACTTTCTGTGGGAAAGTGCCCTTTTAAGTTCAAACTATCCACCGATTTTTAAAATACATTTTCATGTCAGTTTCTGTGTTACATTTAGTGCTTGCTTTTCTTTCCTAACTGAAGGCAGAGCTTTCAAGACGGTTGTGGAGAACTGACACAGAACAGGGATGCCCGTAGCTGGAAGGACCAAGTTCAAATTTAAAGCACTTCCTATCTAGATGTGCTCAAACAGAAATATGTAAAACCTTCTGTAAAAGGAATCCCCAAAGGTACAGTTTTGCCTGTTGTTTTTTGATCCCAAGCATATTTTTCACCCCACATTTACCTGAATAACAAATTCTTGGAAGAGGGGTGGTTCACCACAGCAGCAGTTGTAGGACCACCAGACAGAGTGAAATTGAATACCTTTAATAGAAGGACAGAGAAAAAAGATGGCATCTCACCAGCCATGATGAGGAAATTAAGTGGTGTGGATGTCTCACTGACTTTTGCAGGTGGGCTGGAGGTGGAAGGAGTAGAAACTAAGTGATGTTGTATCTGTATCATTAAACAGGATAAATATATTATGACTATGACTGATAATGATGATGCATCATTAGATTGACACAAGAATGTTGTAATGAAATTATTTTGTGGCATTCTGTAATACCATTTAATGACAAGACATATCTCCCTCTGCTAGAGGTTGAGTACTTCTGTGTTTAGAATAAGAAGACATTGCTTCTTTAATAGAAAACATTTTTCATACATTGTTCTGATCCCATTGTACAGATGGTACCTAAATATCTTCTGGCACTAAGGCAGAAGAGAAAATTGGAAGCTGCTTATACAGCATCCCAAAATGTAAGACATAAAGAAGCAGGCCAGTTCCCATCTTTTTAGTTAAATTTTTCCCACTGTTTTCTATGACAGGTGTGATAGAAAGGACGCTTAAGGAGACAGTTCAGCTGGGGCTGTAGACTGGAGTCTGCTTCCAGCCAGGAAATGAAAACATGGGAAAACTTAGGCAGTCTCTGATGGTATACTCAACAGGAAGTTGTATTTTATTTGTCTTCAGCTATGCATCCATGTCCAATATTCTGTACTACTGATCCACATTCAAGGTCAAAAAATTAAATTCTATTAATATTCACAGTGCACGATTCAAAATTAAGACAAGTCTTCACCCAGATTCACACTGAAGAAGGGAACCTATTTTTTTTTTTCTGTAATGGTACTAATAAAATAAAATATCTGAGTATTTTAAATGGAACCAATAAACTCTCAGCAAATTAAAATTAGAAATAAGTACACATGCATGAATTGACATGAAAAATATTGGCATATATTTGTAAGTATCCTAGAGGATATTGTGAGAAAAATGTAGCAAACGTATTAAATTATGATCATGTTTGCATTGGCTGATAAAATCTGAGGGGATGACATTTGTCTAGCAGCTAATGAGAGATTAATTGTTCTGTGTAAGTCATTTGTTACATAAATTCTGAAGACCTAAAAACACAGATTCTGAGAGCATAAAATCTGCTGAAGAGGTGAAGGCAGCCATGCAAACTAGAGTTGTACCTATATTAAGAAAAGGGCAGTTTTGTTAGAAGAATTTTTGCTTTGAGATGTCTCTTGTTTAGACAGTGCAATGACCCAAGAGCTGAAATCTTATATTTGTACTTCACTCAGGCTCAGCTACCTGCGATATGATATTAAATCCACCAGAACACACCAACAAATGAGAACAGCCCCCAGTGAGAAGCAGAATAAAAAAGCCCTCAGTCAGAAAGTTAAGTCATCCATGATAATCATGGTGGTATATAATCTGTTCAATTGTTATTCTTAAACACAACATCAATACATCTGTATGCTAACCAAAGAGAAATCAATAGTATAATTTACCCTAGTGTTCCAAATTCATTACATATTTTTCTCATTTTGGAGGGACAGAAATCTCTTCATTGCAAAGGACTTCATTTTTCAAAGATGTGATCATTCTGATCTCTGTGAAAGCCAGGGAATATTGAGTAAATTCCCTAATTTACAAACATTTTCAGTAACCTTGAGAAATGGGTGAAAACAGAAAATAAGATAGAAATATGTAAAAGGATCTAAGAGGAGGCTAAAGGAAAAAAAGCTGTATTCAATTCAACTCCCACTGCAGGCAGTAGAAAACTTTTCATTGACTTTAATGGCTCATCATAAGTGGGGAAATAAGATGCAGAGACTATGGACTAGGGCAGATAAAGGACTTCCAAGTAATTTAGAAATATAAAAATTAGATACTACAGTGTGTTCCTTTGTAACACTGCAGAGTGAAATCCAAAACACAGAGTACACAAGGCCCTTAAACACAGAGGAAAAGCATATAGGAAAAAATTCTTGGGAAGGGTTATTCAAAAATTAACATTGAACAGCTTTAATTTTATGTTGTAAAGTTACCTGGAATAACCCTGAGGTTAGACACTAGAGATAGCGTCTTTCCTATGTGTTTTAGCAACACGGATGCAGCTATGTTCTCTTGTCTTTGCCCTACTTCTTATCTCCTGAATCTTGAAGTCCTTTCAGTGGATTGACACAGCTTCAACAAAGAGGTAGGAAGTTCCTACAACCCGAAATATTTCTATCCAAGTTGGGAATTGGAAGATACCTCCTTGAGCCTTACAGAAAGAAAAATGAATTCCCGAAGTCCTCCCATTTCCCACCCAAGTTGTCTCACCAGTAAAGCACCATATAGAAGGCAGTCAGCATCAGCAATGTCATTACCAGTGCCACAGCTGCCTTTTGTGAAGGATTAGGTCAAGCTCATAAGCAAGGAGCAGAACCAGAAGCAGGGTTAGAAAGCTGTTTGTCCCCTGTGCCAGGACTGATTAAAATGAGCCTTCAGAGTGTCCAAGGTACCTCCATGCTGAGAAGCTTTACCCCAAAGGTCTCAGGCAGTATTCAAGCAAAATTTATTAGTATTTAGGAAAATGAAGCTACCAGACTGGAAATGTTTGCTTCAGACAAGGAGGTGAACCTAAGCACCTCCAGGCAGCCACACAACAAAGGAGACTTTTAGGTCTCCAGAATCTAGGCATCCACAGTCACTGCTCCTTGGATGCCCAGCTCCTCTTGTTTTGACTTTCAGTGGCTCATCCAAAGTCACACCACAAGGAACAGAGATCTCTCTTGTACCAAGACGGGGCTTGACCGTAAGAAAAGAGCTCAGGTCTTCAGTGGGCAGCTCAGGATTGCCCCGGGACATTAAGGAAAGTTGAGGGAACAGGAGGGAAAAGAAGGCAGAGTGAGTTAGGGATGTGCAGGGAGTGCAGAAGGGGAGAAGAAGGCAGCCCAGCTTTTTCCAGTCAAAGGGTATTAAGCTAAGGGCTGTGACAGAGGGGTGATGCCTACCTCTAGAAAGGGGTCGAGGGGGAGGGGAGCAGGGTATTTAGCAAACATGACTCGATGTGTGGAGGTACCTGCTGATTGCCAATGCCCCATATAACACATAGCAACACCTACCCCACCTCCCCAACATGCACCGGCAATATTTTCCTGGAGACACAGTTTGCCACAAGATTCACAGAAGAGATGCTGTTGCACATTCCACCACCACATGCCTCCAACTGCCATGCCTGAAATGCAAATCCCTTCCCCTCCTGGCAGCCCCTGTAGGAATACCCTTAGGCAAAGCCCAGGGCACCCGGTGTGTAACGCAGGCTTGCCGGACTGAGTGAGCCCCATCTTTCTGGGGCAAAGGAGCAGAAATGGGTGATGCAGTCGTATCAGATCTCTTGCATGGGGAGAAAAGAGGAGGAAATGGGTAGGGGGGATGGAGATGGGGGGGGGGAGATGTTTCAAGATGAGCTTGACATAACTGGGGATATTCAGATCTGCATTTAGCCTCACTTTTTCCCTCTTTTTGCTGCGGAGAGTGCCAAAGGCAATACAGGTGGTGGCTTTTCTTGCCATGGGTCTCCTAGAGTAGCAACATACCTGAGTGCTTCCTTGATCAGCAATACCACTAAAACACCTATTCTTTCTCCCGGAGGGGGCTGTTTGTTTGCTTTTTTTCCCCCCAGAGGAGTCTACCCAGAGGGGCAGGGGAAGGGGGAGAGCCCTGCCGCTCTGCTGGGGCGCTGCGACCAGGGCTGTCCCTGGCTCTGCTGGCAAGTGCCGATCGCCCTCCGTGCCGGTAGGGCTTTTTTGCCCCTTTTTTTCACTCTTTTCCCTTTTCCTTTTTCTTCCCCTTTCTTTTTTCTTTTCTTTTCTTTTCTTTTCTTTTCTTTTCTTTTCTTTTCTTTTCTTTTCTTTTTTTTTTCTTTTTCTTTTTTCGGGCAGGCATTTCCTAGAGTCAGATGGAAGCTTGGATCCCTCCCCCCTATCCAAGTCTCTCCATCCCCTTCCCTTGCTTTTCCCGTGAGGTCGGGGGAGGGGGATGCTGCAGTATTTGGTCTGGACTGGCTAACTAGCTCTCCTTTTGTTTTGTGATCTCTAGATGTACTTTAAAGTGCCAGCAGTTCTCCCGTCTTCCCTCGTTGCCTCCAGCAGTGCACCCAGCACAACTGTTTCGAAAAATGTATAAATACTTTTCCTTCGGGGACTCTGTGTGTGTGTGTGTGTGTGTGTGTGTGTGTGTGTGTTTCCTTTGTTCTGAACCCATGACAAAGCACTGTGAGGTCACAATGGTAAGTGCGATTTTTTTTTATAATTGTAATTTCTTCCTGAATCGGGGGGGGGGGGGCAGGAAAAAAAAAGAAAAAGAAAAAAGAAAAGGAAGCACTGTCGGTGGGGGCGAGTAAGGGAGAAAATCCGCGCACACGACCATCTGGCCCACGCGGGGCTCAGACGGGGCTGCGTCGGGGGGACCCGTTTGGGAGCAGCCGAGGGAGTGGGAAGCCCCCTCGCTGCCCTTCCAGCAGCAGGCAGGGGGGCGCCCGAGGAGGAGGCCGAGCTGCGAGGATGACGGAGGGGGAGGAAGGCGCCGGCAAAGCACCTGAATATCGGGAGGGAGCTCTTCGCCGGGGCCACTGCGGGCGATGGCGCCCGCCGCCCGCGCGGGCGTTTGCAGCGGCGCGTCCCGGCGCTCCCAAACCCCGGGAGGGGGAGGAGGGGCCCCTGCCGCTTCCATGCCGGCGGATGGAGCCGGAGGAGGACTCCTCCAGCGCCGTCTGCGAGCGGCTGCCGCGCAGGGCCGCAGCCCTCTGCAGACCGCTGTGGCGAGGGTGGGGTCCGGCGCTGAAAAAATAGCATCTTTGAAGGCTCGGACAAGTGTATATACTGCAAAGGATCCCATCTCACTCCTGAAGAACGCTAGTTTAGCGAACAAGCCAGCCAGCGGAATTTGGGGGTTATTTTACTTTACTTTTTACTTTACTTTATTTTACTTTGTTTTATTTTATTTTTAAGGATGAACATTTAGAGTTGCTTGGTCCAAGTGAAGGCTAAGAAGGAATAAAAAGGAAGTTGCTTGACTTCATGGTTACCAGAGGTAACTTTCCCAAACTTGCAACACTGAAAAATAGATTCGACTTTATTTCATATGGTAGACCATAATAATTAACCTGTACTGGCTTCTTTCTGTGGATATCAGAATAATTTCCATAGAAAGCATCTGTAAGACATTATTACTTGACCATGACTTAAAGCAATGCGGATAATTGTCAGCCATGCTCGTGGTTGACAATTCCAGCTCTGATACATTCACAGCTCTGATAACACTTTAAAGCTATTAGCCACTGTTGAAAGGGACCAAAACTCATGTCTAGTCTGAAGCATGTAAATAGAAAATTAAAAAACAAAAAAAGAAGTATTGAGGTCTGCAATGGAGAGTTAAAAGGAAGCTATATGCTAGCATTTTTTTCCTCTAGGATCATTTCATCTTTAATGAATAAATAGTTTGGTTTTTGCTTTTTAAAAATACTGTCTTTTCACAGACAGTAATAGTGAGGCTAATATGTTACACATATACAGCTAGTTAAATATACAGATGTTCCAGCTTTAGTTTCCCTCAATTTTTTTTTCTTTACTTTTCAGAAATGTTATTTCTCTGAGGAAGTCAGTAATCTTTAAAATATAAACATGTGTGTACATTTTGTTTAATATTCCTTAGGGATAGCCATTTACTAACTTAAGCAGAGTCTGACCCTGTGCTTGCTGAAGTTAATAGTTAATTCTAACACACTGCAGGTAGTAAACTATACATATGTTTCTGTAGACAGTTTCTGGTTGGCAAGAAGGCTCCAAGGCGATCAGGTCCACCGCATGTATTAATATTTTTTTTTTCATAGCAAACACATAAAATATAAGTACTAGAAGTATTTATACATTTTGAAGAATCTCTCTCAATGGTTCACTTAATCTTTATTTCCATTTTTATTCAAAATATTTTTAAACACTATGCAGGACAAAATTATTTAGTGAGAATGGAGAACGAAAGATGCTGAATTTGTCAGGAAACGAAGACCTCTAAATAGAAAAAAAGTGTCTAATGAATAATTTGCACATATTCTCCATAAATGCTATTGCATATATTCTCCATAAATGCCATTAACTTCACGGGTAGGGAGTAGATAGATTTACCTGTGAACCATTAGTCTGTTTTCTCATCACCTTTCAAATCAACATACTCAGCCAAGCATTTCCCTTGGTGGCTACAACCACCCACCCAGTTATCTAGCCCTTCTATGCCCCCTGTTCAAAGGCTGCCAGTTCAGCCACAGCGTGATGACATAGCAAGCATACCGATTTGCGCTTACCTGCATCTGGTATTGGGGATATTCTTTACCCATGAGCGGCACTGAACACCAGCAGAGAAGTGGTGTTCAAAGTTTCTGAGGATTGCCTGTACCAGTGTGAGTGTCCCCTGTCAAAAGGTCTTTGCAGCAGTTTTAAAGAGACAGATTAATTAATCATGTCAGTAATTTTTTGTTTGTTTGTTTGCTTGCTTTTTTTTTCCAGGGTGGGAGCGGGGAGGGAGGCAAGATTTGGGGACTAGTGTTAGATGATGAGGTTATCACTGAGCCAAAAGAAAAAAAAAAGTCTATTTTTTTGATACAGCAGTGTATTTTGCTGTTGTTGGAGTAGAAATAGGAGAGAGAGGATTCAAAAAAAAGAAAATCTAAGAATGTGATTGATCAAATTTATCCCAAACTACTGATAGAAAGCTTTGACAAACAAGAAAATTATCCCTACAGATACAAGACTGATGGAATTATATTGCTTGATTGTGGATAAGAATCTGACAATCTGGGTAGATAATAATAGAGGAAAAGCCTTATGTTCCTCTATGATTACAAATATCTAGGAAAAAGTATGTGTACTCATCGAAACATGTAGTTTACATTACCTGCCTGAAGAACATATGGATGAATGTGTGGATATGTATGGAAGTGTTACCAAAAGTTAAAGCAGTGAGTGTGAGTACAGTATCAGAGTCCTCTGTGGGAAATTACAAGGAGTGGGGTGGGAAACTCACATACACATCTTGCAACAGATGAGTAGGAAATAAGTCGATAACTGCCTGATGCCTTTGGTCAAGTTACTTTAGCTTTATTGAAGGTACTTTGTGAAGTTCATATAAATATTATATTTTCCTACTTGAAAGACCAACTTTGATGTGAAAAGTGAGAATTCAAACTGGAGGGCACTATAAAAAGTACCAGAAATACATCAAACAGCAGGATACTTCTAGAAAAATTGAAGTAAAGGAAAAGGTGATTGTCCGGAGCTTGCCCAGACAATCTCTTGCCCAGACCCTCTTCTCCTTCTCTATGAATATCCAAATAATAAACTGAGACTATTTCCTTGTAAAACTGCCACACCTAAAAGTTTGAAGGCCCATACCAGTTACTAGATATCAAGTGCTAAAAATGTAGAAATGGCATAGAATATTTACTCTGTTAAAAGGTAAAAGCTAACACAACCAGTCATACTTAAGAGCCTTATGAAACAAGCTAACATGCACCTCTTCTTTTAGCATCTTAATACACTAGTTCGTTCTTTTATCTTGAGGAGTTATTACGCTAAAGTGACTATACAGAGCAATATTTAAATGGAATTAGCACACGTGTTTTCATATCTGCAAAGCATTTATATGACTGTATTAGTTCTTGATTTGTGACACTTTTCAAGGTTATGTTTTACAGTATCTTATATATAATCAAAGACTGATCTCATATCAAACTACTTACTAGTTCAACTACTAATTTTTACTAATGCTTCCCCTGCTCAAAGAAAACTTTGAAATTTTGTGAATCAAAGTTCTAAATGAAACTCTTTTGTGTAGCTTTACAAAACATATTATGAGGCATGGAAAAATAAAATCACAGTTGTTGCAGTGTTCACATCTGTAAATAATGCTGATATCTCTTATCTGAAGTGTGAGGAACATTTAAAAATCATTCTATGCCTAATTTAGGAAGCCCATGAAGGACCTGACTGATATTAAGCCTAGTTAATTGTGTGCTTAAGTCTTTTGCCTTTCCTGAGATCTTGCAAGCAGAAAAATAAGATAAATTCTGCTGCTTTGTTTAGAAACTATCTCTGTGTTTTGGAACAAACAAATTAAAGATAGGTAATTCACTTTTCCATTCGTCATTTGAATGCTAACTAATTCATGTAAGGAAAGCGATTAACCCAAATCCTGCAAAGACTTATGTCTGCCTGTATAGTCAGCTGAACATCAGAAATGCTCTAACTTAGGGAGAAGCATATGTCTTTGAAGCTTCTTGCAATGCTGTAGCAAAACTGCTTCTGTTCCATATGTCCAACAGTGTACTGCTGAATGTACTTGCTTAAACACACATACCTCGTATTCATTATAGAGAATTAAACATTAACTATTTTGCATAGACCTTTGAGGTAAATTTCTTTAGAACTTATAGAAGTGCAAAATGCATCAAAATCTGTACTTTAGGAAATGGCTTTTAAGGTACTAAAAGGTCATTTAAAACCTGAATGCTTAAAATAGACTTTCTCTTTTCTATGTTTTTGTGATATTAAAATCAGTACTTCAAATTTCTCACATTTAGATACTTCTGACATTAGAAGAACCTGTACATATGTATCTCTGAAAAGGAATTTGTATTAAAACTGAACTGTTTAGGCAACAGAGAGTGTCATTCATCAAAGCTAACTGTGTTTTTCTTGAAAGCTGACTTCACAAGCTGTGCTGTTTGCTCGGGGTGTTGTTTGGTGATGAAGTGATAAAAATGTCAGACTAACCAACATTACCAGAAATTGAGTGGTATCTTTTAAAAATTACGCATATAAAAATAGGGTTAACAAGACCAGGCTATTATTTCATTGAGTGGACAGTAAGCAGTTCTTATGCTAGACAAGTAGTTTATGCATGAGATATTGCTAAATTTTTCATAGTATTTTGATGTTTATCCCTATGCTTTTGTCAGGGTATGTTCAGTCCAGGAGTTATGACTCATTTCTGTTCCAGGAATGAATCTACACAATCTTCTGTGGCCACAGTCATGCAAGGCTGGCACATTTCTGGACACAATTTTTTTTCTTTTTTGTGATGGGAACTTGGGTTGTCCAATTTTATATCTGAAGCCTAAATAGTTAATGTCATTAACAATGCCAATATGTATGGCCACATACAATCTCTTTATGGGGGGAAATCTGAAAATACTCCTATTTTAAAACACTTTTTTTCCTCCAACAGTACACTTTCTCGTGAATAAAGCATATCCAGTTTCAATGACTACTTTTCTACACTGTTCTTCTCTGCTGGGGTCAGTAAGATCTGAAATAATGGTGGTTATTCTCTCTAAGCATAATTTCCACTTTCTTGTTCATGTAGCCTTACTGAGTTATATGCATTTCTTCATGCCTGTTGTGTTCATTTTTTCTCTCTGAGTATGAAATGTTTATTAAAGGAGTCTGGGATACTAATACAGATGTTGTGGAATATTTCAGTGTATATATTGAATACAAGATTTTTTATTTTTTTTTAAAGACCAAAAATACAAAAAGAAAAAAAGACCAAATTTCAGGGGAAAAAAAAAACAAGAGCAAAACTGATTCTCTGACTGGTGTCCTACTTTCAGTTATGTTTTATCTTAAAATGAGTGGTCATTTAATTCCACATTATACTAAATGTGCTCTGATAAGTTTTTACATCCCATGGTGCACTCTGTTGCTCAAAGCATACAGAATATGAAACAGATGGCTTGGAAAGACTACCAAAAAGACCTCCTGGGCCTTTTCTGGTTACCTTAAAGCAAAAGAGAAGATGTGTAAGTGTGGGTTTCTTTTCTTTTTTTTAAAAACGATGTATATTTAAAAAATACTCAAGTTTTTCCTGTAATTTTTGGCCTATCACAGCATTCAGAAAGTTCAAGCTTCTGAAGGAATGCTTTCTCAATCACAGTAATGCATATAAAAAAATGAACATCTATTTTAGAGTTATTTGACACTGAGACTGATAATGAAAGAAAGGAAGTGGAAAATTGCAGTGGCTGGGTGGGGAGGCAGGCCAATGGATGAAGGTGTTCATTACAGAGCTGAATAATGTAGAAAAACAAACTTATTCAAGAGTTGCACTGACCATCTGTAGGCAAAATGAAGTAGGAGTTCAATCTTGCAATCTTTAATTATGATTTTTTTAATTATGATTTCAGAGGTCTCCTAATACAGATAACAGTTGAACTTTTCAGCCCTGTTTGGTTTTCACATCAAAATCTCTAAGTACATAGTATCTTATAACCAAAGGCAAGTTTTGTGTTTTATACTAGAGAATCACAGGCATGAAGATCAGACCTTATGGTATAACGTTGAGTTTACAGGATACTGTATTTTTTGAAAATATTTGATGCACCGAGAATATATATTTGCACTTTTTTGTGTTATAAATAGTAAATATTCAAAATCCTTCATGTTCTTGTTCACAATTTTTTTTTTTCTGGAAAGAAGTTACCTTTTGGAATCTCATTAATGCAGCTGTATACTCTCTTATTTAACCTGAACTGAGAGAAGTAGACTCAGTATTTCAAGCCAAAATTACTAAAAAGAAAACATACACAGCAGTGAATCTATTAAAAAAAAAAAATCTATTCCGTCTCTGAGTTCTAAGCTTAGTGAAATGAAGATTTCTTTGCAGAAGCTCAAACTACTAAATTACAGTCCCAAATGTGGACATTACGGCATAAGGAAAGCAATTTTCCTAGTTGCTGAATTTGTATTAACTACAAAAATCACTGTCTAAAATAGCTTCACCTTCTTTTATGCTTACACAGCTAGAGTATCGTTGTTTACAACTTATTTTAACAGCTATCATGAATTTTCTTTAAGAAATTTTTGATTCAAAGAAATGTGTAACTATCTGCCTCAGCAATATTTTATTTTTCATCTCCGGAGTATAACATAGCACTTTGCAATACATTTATCTCAGAGCTTTGGGAGATTAATACCTGTTAAAGGTGTCACAATACCAAAGTTTGTCTATTACTTTGAAAATGCACCTTTTGCCTGTTTTTACTGAATCTTTTTCTTGGCACCAAATTTTCATTTCCATGTTTTAGGAAAATCCTTTAAATGTTGTCATGTTACTACTTTAAAGAGAAGGAAACAAAAAAAGAAGAAACATGTAAAATACTCTTGAACTCATTTTGCTTGTGATTTTGAATAGCATTCAAATTAGAATGATTTTCCCAGATTTTTTTAGGCTTGCCCAATCCAGCTGTATATTTATATGCTAATCTAAGTTCTATTTTTGTTCCCCTTGGGGTTTTAAGTGATTATAATTGTTGCTCTTCAAAAACCAGATGATGATTGCTGCTTCAGGAATATACCAAAAGAAACTGGCTTTCATTAAACCTGCTCATCCACTTCATAATTATCTCCATTTTATCTCACTAAGAAGCAGGAAAATGGCAACTACAGTTCATTGAAGCCAGTTCAGTTATTTAAACATCACTTTATTGAGATAACAGGAGGTGTTGAAGGGGGAAGGTTTTTTTTCCCTTCCAAACACTAAAATGTAGCCCGTACAATAATGGAGTTGCCAACTGGGAGACCAAACCCTTCATGTTGGCTCAAAATACAATGCTAGAGGCCTAGCAAGGCAGAACATACTCTGTTTTCTGAAGATTGGTTGGGGCCAGTTCTAGAGGATGAAACATAAAATAGATAGACAGCTATTTTGCAAGGCATCTGCTTGTCTGACCTCTCTGCAAGAGAGATGACATCACGATAAGCAGATACATTAGTGAGGAGGAAAGGAGGTTAGAGTAGGCACATGAACATTAACGGAGGTAATAAATAGGCAAATGATACAAATTTTTGATCATGGATTTTATTCTTCATATCTGTCAGACCTAGTGATGTTTGGAATGAACTGGGCATTCTGGCTAAACCAGAAGTTTTCTACAGAATTTGTGCCAGTGATAAGATGGTTTAATTCCATTTTAAGAGCTTTCATGGAGAAATTTTGCAGCCTGAAAGGAACAGATCCCTGTGAAGGTTATAGCACCAAAATGCTGCAATATCTGGCACTCCATGAACACCACAATAAACACTAGTAAAAAGGTTACAGATGTTTCCCATCACATACCTGTGCTGAAATACATAACCAGTCCTTCAGTTCACATCATCGTCAGTTACAAAACCTGAGCATTCATATCTCTGCAAATATCTTCTGATGTTTTCTTTATCTTACAAATGGGAATAGTTTTATTTCTTTACTTCCACATGTTCTTTAAAGTGAGGATCCTGCAGTTTGCTGGAAGTAGTCAGACCATATGTGTTGCCATTTTTCCTCTGCTCCTTTCTTTATGCTGGCTATCAGTGCAGCTTTTTTGCATAGATCTAGACTCACTGCTCAAGAGCACCTGAAAAAAACAGTATCATCAACAATTTCTTCTTCAAAGACAGACTGCAGGAGCTGTCTGAAAAGGTGGTTCTTTCAGCACAGAAAGCAGGAATCTTTCACAGCTTTAGTCACCCATATGGTATGGTTATGTCAAGGAGATGACCAGGAAAAAAGTAGGAATTTACAAAAGGATGAGTGCAGATTTGCATTTCTTAAATTTAAATACCTATATAAGAATAAAGGTTAAACTTGACCAACCATCAGAAACTCCTTTTCATCAATCATTGTAGCAAAATTTCTGTCAACCCTTGTCTTTCTAGCCTGTCCAGAATGTCACCAAGTTTCGGCTATAGCAGAATAAGTTGAGAAAAAAATTCCAGGGCCTACATACTGGGAAAAAAACTGTTTTGAATAGAGAGAATGGAGCCCAAACATCTGCAGATTGCAGCTTTGTTGGTATAGCATAGGGAGTTAGACACTCTCTCCTATAAAACTAGTTCCTGAGTTAATGGTGCCTTGTAACCATCACCAATACGCTCAATGAATTTCAATCGCCTTGAGACCAAAAGGCAGACAGTGCAAATCCCGAGCAATTGTATCGGACTCCCGAGAACACACCTTGCTCAACTTCCAAGTAGCTATATTCAGTGCCATCAGCAGTTTCTGTACAATTTTGCCCCTAGCTAGAGTGTACCATAGAAACCTAGTCTTGATGTAATACAGGAATAACAGCAGCAAGACCTACTCCAACAGGAAAGATCATTATGTCCTTGTCACATGCTGGTCTTGACTAGATTTTACAGTAGCAGTATCATTCAACCGAATGATAGTAGAGGTGCATTCTCTTTTGAAAACTTTTTCAAGATGAAAACGTTATTTACTTCAACAAAGGAACTGATACTGCATCTGCATTCCCTCAGTTCAACACAAGTTCCTCATTTTTGTCTGAACTGAGCTACTTATCCTCCCTTTTCCCACTTTAACTAACCACCAACTGTGATGGGGGTATCCTTAACAGAATATGACAGGCCGTTAGACGCATGCAGAAAATACTGAAGTCCATGTTTAGCAGTCCCATTGAAGCAGAAGGGATTCCAGAGGCTGCAGTACTCTTCATTTCATAGCTGCTTAGGAAAATAAAATCACTTGCTGAAACAGCAACAGGGACTCTGAGATCAGTTCTATCCATAACGCAAGTAAAGAATAGATGACTAATAATAAAAGCAGCTAACATATCAGTTTATCAGAGCTATCATCTGCTTTTCATTCATTACCAAGAAAAGATTGATCATGTAACCTCTGTGTGAGCTCTACCACAAGTGTCAAGAAATCCAGAAGCATCCAGAATGCAAAAAAGTGCGGTCTTGCAGCAGCTTCTGCATGGGGTTACCCAGGAAGGAAAGATAGAGCCCTGGCTGACCACGATCTGGACTGCTCAGAGGTAGTTTCTCAGCAACAAAAATTCCAGCAGTCATACATCAACACTACATACATGGCTGCTCTCTGGAAGGGAGTCACTTAGCCTTTCCACAGGCAAACCTCAACACTTCCCATTCCATCCCCAAATGGCATTTGCACTATGCAAATTTTGCACTATAATGAAATGCTTAGCACTTTCCATGCAAACTGGAATTTGAAATCCCTTCCCCAATAAACACTGATTTTTTTTCTTTTTCTTTTTTTTCCCCCCAGGAAAACAGGAAGTTTAGCTACATTTAGCAGTAAGCAGCCACAGCTCACTAGCTTTCCCCAGTAATCAGTTAGTCCAAAGACGTATGTAAAACAGGATGTTCTCCAGTTCTGGTTACTCAAACACATTTCTTATTCAACTTCGGTCTGCAGAAGACAGCTTAGAAGATTTAAGCATCAGGGTGTGCAGGCAGACTGCAGACTTTCCACAGCCAAACCAGCATTGCCATTCTTTCAGAAGGAAGAATTCAGTCTTATCAACAAAACTGTCATCAGTTACCCCCAGAAGTCCTCAGATCAGCTACCGTGTAGCTTGATAAATCTTAAAAATGTCCCTTTTCAGAACATGCCTGCTTTATTTTCTTGAGACTTTGCACATGCTGCCATGTGTGTTTATAGTTTAGGAACATAAAATTATATGAAGATTTTAGATTAAGCATTTTTAAGTGAGTTTTCTCTCAACAGACTGTATGTATGATAATGTGGTCCATAAAAACAAATCAAGGAACACGTAAACAAATTTTTGTGGTTCCTTCAATCTCAGATGATATAACACCAAGAAATAGTGCCTAAATCCTGAATTATGACTTCTATTTCAAAGTTTTCTTTCCCTCTGCTCTGCTCTCCTTTCATCTTCCCTCATTTAGTATGAATTCATATTAAATCAACCTCTAAGTATATTTAGGATGCAGCTTCCACATTTCAGAGAATGTAGAATTTAATCTGGAAAATGACATACCCTTAACAATGAAAGGAATTAGAGGTGGCTTGAGGAAAGTGAAGTGGACCACAGAAAGAGAATTTTTTTTTTTTTATAAATTACTTACTAAATAAACTTCTTTACTTAGATTCTAACCTATCTATGTGTATCAGGTAGCTTAATTGCATATCTGCTTCCTAAACTACTTAAGAAGTATGTCTGCATTAATGAGTATGGAGCACAACAATGTGCATGCTGCCATATCCTTCTCAAACCAAGCCTTTGTAGACTTACCACATTTTCGCAATGGCAAAAGATATTTCACAATCCTCATTACAAACTAGGTGCACTGTATAACTTTAGCCACAAAGTGTTCTTAGCATCTACAGCTAGAGAACTATTTATGCAGCTTCTACAATTACTTGCTTATATTTCCTTTTTTTGCATTGTCATTCAGAATAAGCAACCTCAAATCACACTAGCATGGAAAGTATTGAAAATATACAAAATAAACATTAAAACAAAACTGTGCAAAAGAACAATATTTAGTAATGAATTATGAAATATAATTTGCCATATTAGGAACACCTTATTAAAATGGAAAACAACTGTAGTTTGCATTTGACTTTCTAGTTATTAGTTTTCAAGTTATGCTTTATTTGAGCTAGATGCCTGATCTTAGCAATATGTAGTCTGCTTTTTGCTTGAATGCCTCGTTTAATTCAGAACAGAAATCTGCAGGATTAGAAAACATTCTTACAGAGCAAGTAGACAGTAGTAAATTAGCTGTGAAGTTATATGAAAATTGATGAAGATGATGCCTCAATACTTTCAATTATGGATGTAAATTTATTAGATAAATTTTTTAGGAGTGGTGCTTTTAAAAATAGGGCACTTCATTCTCAAATCTTTGTACTGAGTTCTATAAATTGGTGGAAAAAAAATCTAATGCAGTTAGTAGTAACAGAAAAGACACAAAGCAAAAAAAAAAGCTTACCTGCAAAATGCTAGCATGATAGTAGTTAAACTATACAACACTAAAAGGATTTTTCTTTCCTCTGAAAACTAAGGAAGCATAGTGAGAAGAAGAAGAGATATTTCACAGTACATCATGTCAGATTAATTCATGAATACATCTGTTGCTACACAAGCAACTTGAAAACAGTCTTTATCACAACTTACATTAAGGCATTAGGCTTCTGATTACTACAGAGGGCTCTTCAGAACCACGATAACATATTATTTCTCATATCATCATGAAACCAAAATGAAAGAGGTGGTATATATTGCTATTCCATTTGAGAATAGATTGTACACACAATATAAAAGTTATTTCCTGCAAAATTATATGTGTACAAAGTGATACAAATCCTTAACAGTTAGTGTTCTACACGTGTTTAACTTTACAGACTATGAATATGTTCATTGATCTCATAACAAGAAAAATTAAGTATGTGCTGAGGTTTTCACAGAGTTATGCCTCTATAATACTACTCCCAAACCTTATCCAGACAGAAATGACAAAAGCCATTTTCCACAACGACAGCAGCAAAACTTATAAGCAAAGAATAAAGCATTCTGTCCACTCATTGTGGCCCTGTAAATATTTTCTTGGTTGGTATCTTGTTTTTAAGGAAAAATAGAAAAACAGAAAATCCTGGAGCTATGCCTTTTTTTCTGTTCAAAGCATCTTGACTACTCATAACAATGCTTGGATATGATTGAATCAGCACTTTATGATGCAGAGTTGGGTGAGGGAATAGATGGGAGGGAAATTCGGAGAAGCAGCAGYTAAATAGAGACTAACACCAACCTTGTCATTTTAAATAATCTCATGTGTCCTTCTTCCAATATCATCAAGAAGCAGCAAAACGATAGCCCTATGGACCGAGATGTTAGAAGATCTCTCCAAAAAGCAGAGCTGGATAAGCTATTCTCATATTTTCTGGAGATGGAAGGACTGAGTCCAGAAATGTCTCCTTTCTTCCCCTCTCCTGCTTTTATTAGTCAAAAGATGAATTTCTAGTGAAAAAATCCAGTTCTGATGAATGAAAAGATCAAAATCACTCCCATCACAAGCTTAACCAGGGTAACAGCTCTTTTTTTCAATCTTATGTCCTTAGATACACAGAGACTCTGTTGTCTCCCTGATTTGTCTCACATGCTTTGTGCACACCATGCCCAGTGTCCCAAATAAATACATACAGCCTAAAATACTTTCTTCACTCCGCTCTTCTTCCTGTGTGAAAACAATCTAGTCATTCTGTTCTCTTTATAATTCCTTTCCCTATTCTTGAACACCTTGCTTTTCTCTCCCTGCAAAAGGCATAACAGCCTCATACTCACAGCTGATCCTGTTGTTGTCATCACTCGTTTTCTCTCCACACCTTCCAGAACATGGTTGAAGGAGCATTGCCACAAGCTAGCCCCAGGTGGTGGCAAACTAGACCATGATGTTGTAATGCAGGCTGTAGTGAGAAACTTCTTTTTCTTGTGACCTTAACAGCCTTCAAACCCATGTTCTGGAGATGAGCAGCATGTTAATAAGCTGTCTTCTTTCAAATATGCTTTTAAAGGCTGATCTACTTAAGATGCACACTATATTGAACCCTTGGTGACTCTATGCAAGTACAAACCATAAATAGCTCATCTCTCTTTCTTAATCTTCCATATCAGACATGGAAAACACAATTATTCCAAACAGTAAATGTAGCAGAAAAAGTGGACTACATAAACATCCCTTTACACAATGCATTTGTGTTATACTAAGTGCTCATTTGCATAGTTATTATGTAGTAGGCTTTTCAGATCTAAACCAACCAATGAAAAACAGAAAAATCCAGCAAAGTATTAGGCTGTCTGGGCATGCTCAAGAAACAAGGGGATTGGTATGCATAAAAAAAAAAGGCTGGGAGAACTAGCATGATTCCATTTGAAAGTAATATATAAGCATCATACGTCTGGGTTATAAAAAGTGAGAAGACGGCTATAACTTTCACAGTTCAATTATTATACTCTTGTGTTGAATGCTCAGTGACAGCGGTGGAGACATTTTACAAGGATTAAGGAGGTACTCTAGCCAGCAAGTATTAAATAAATATCTGAAGAGTAACCTAATATTTATTTTTTGTCTTACTATACCAGCTAGGAGCACCGATTAAATGCTAGTTGCAGCAAATATACCTACTATAGACCTTGTCAATTTCAAAATCTCTCTATATGGGAAAAAAAGAGAAAAAGGACTGTGGATGGAAAGGTTAAACAATCCTTATTACAGGATTTTTACTAACTGTGGCTTCATTGTTTTTCTTACTTTCATCCCTTTTCATGAACATGGGAAATACGGATATTTTCTCATGTCTGTGGGAAAGAAAAAGGCAATGCTTTCAGAATCTGAAAGGCAATATCCAATCATCCTGTAATGTTAGTTCCATCTTCCTTTTCCCTGTCAACACCTTAAAAAAAGACAAGTTAGGTTCTATAGGGTTAAAGATGACTTGAGGGAGGAAGGCAGGTCTTAGGGTTGGAACACAGATCTAAGTAATAAGATATTTTACATCATCTTGACACATGATATGACTTCATTTTCCACTTTTGTTGAATATAGAAATTCTTGGAGAAATCAGCTTAAGTCTCATATAATGTATTTTATATTTCATGTAAAGTAAAGCACATAGCAAATCATGGATCATGGAAATGTTTGGAAGGAGAAATTAGTAGAGTATTTGTACTGTCAAGAAAATATTGCAGAAAACCCATTCTTACCATTAGGACCTATTTCTAGACCAATAAAATTGAATCTAGGCCCTTAATCACACATCTTTCAGGATTCTACCATTTGAAGGTGAAAATGAGGTCTGACATTGCAAACTCTCTCTGCACAGATTCCAGGTGAATTCCTAGCACTGCTGATCGTGCCTGAAAATTACACCTAAAATACAGAATTTTTGTTTCTCATAGAGACAGACTTTGGCAGATATTTGCATTTATGCTATTAATCCAGTGCTTTAAGACCTAAGTTTGCATTAGCAAGGTTGTGCCTCAGTGTTTAAGTGCCCAAATATTAATTGCTAAAAGAAGCATGATTTTTCAGAGTGCAGATTGTCTGGAGTTAGTTTAATTCTGGACTCCCATGTCTCAAGTTTGGACTAAAAAAAGCAATTTAAAAATCAACAGCTAAACTCCAAAAGTTATTTTGAAGATAGAGGTCCAGGAGACCAAAAAACAATCATTCTTTGCATTCATCTGGAAAGAATACTAGAGTGCAAATAGCTTTGTTCGCCAGAATAATGCTTGCTTGGTTTCAATATGTTTACTAAAAAAGAAGGAAAAATGTGTAGACAACTTGTTTAGTACTTTACAGGTTTCCACAGCCTATTAGATCTATTCCTTTCTTGACTGCTTTCAGAAACAAATTCAACTGGTTATGAAAGACAAAAATTTGAAAAGCACCACTTAGAATTTTACTCATTTTGGTGGTGGAGAATGATATCAGTAAGAAAGGTAAATCCCTAAGGAGCTTCCAAAGTTCAAGTAGTCCATTCTAATTCTCTGAGGAAAAATAAAGTGTATATCTCACTTCTTTTTAACCTCAATAACTTGTCTAAATAATGTGTTCCTGTGTTTAACTACTCCTAAAGAGTGTTTCTTACTGGTTAACATGGATTCATGTTTTGCAAATTAAGCCATTTTCTCCATTTCTTTGTTTCTTTCCCTATAGTGCACATGAAGACGACTTGATCATGATCCGCCAATGAGTGTTTCTAAAAGCAACAGTGTTTCCATTTCTAAACAAATTCTCTCTTAAAATATCTTCATAGATCATTTTTTCCAAAACCTTTAATTTTGCCACCCTTTCTAGGCTCTCTCCAACTTCCTTAAAACATGGATAAATGGATATTAAGCATCATGTTTTGAGCTCATTAATGACAAATAAGGAACATATCCATGAATGTCTTTTCAAATCACAATCTCATTGATACATCCCAGAGTGAAATCTCCCTTTTTTTCAACATCATAGTCCCATGACACTTCTAGTTTGTGGTAAACTAATATCCAGAGTCCCCTTCTGCAGTACTACTGTTTTTCTCCAGTTTTTTATTTGCACATTTGATTATGATTTTTTCTTCCTGAAAATCACTTGCCACTTATCTTTATTCAGCTTTATCTTGCAGATATTAAAACATCTCTCCATTTCCAAAGCATCATTTTACAATCAGAACTTATCCACCAAATATTTACGACCCTTCTCCTTACTCCTTCTGCTTACTGCAGTGCACAGTTTTCATAATCATAAATTTTCATAAACTATGTTCCATCTTACAAATCATGGTTGGAAATACTAACCTGACCTTAAAAGACATACACCTGTAGGACCTCATTTGACATGGACTTTCATTTTGTCAGTGAACTATCATTGAATATTCTCTGGATATAATTTTGTATACCCGTTTTATAGTAACTTAATCTAGACTATGTTTCCTTTGTTAAGCCATGAGAATGCAATGCTGCAGGGCAAGAAAAACTTTGAAAAGCATATGCCACATATACCACGTACACTACTTCTGTGCCTCATGCAATATGCTCTGTTTGTTGCTCTCTTAAAGAAGAAAATAGGGTTTGGCTGACACCTTGTTCCTGACAGATACTTATCAACTGTTCCTTATTGCTACAGTTTGGAGAATTCTTTTCAAAATAATAAGCAGTGTGTTTCTGAATATTGAAATAAGAATGACGTCTACCTTTCCCTGTCTCTTTTTAAAAAAGGAAATGATACAGGATCATTGAACCAATTTTGAGGTGTATGTATATTGCCTAAGGACCAGATAAACAGCAGAATTTTCAACAGTCAGGAAGTGTCCATGACATCATCAGAATCATTGGCTGTAATTTGATCACATTTTTTATTTCAGTAAACCTTATTACAACTCAGTATATTTCTATTAGTTTGAAGAACCTTTTAGATATTTGCAACTAAATGATCATTTATGGTCTGGATTTAGTTGATGACTCATCTCAAGCAGAATCACAGAGGTACAAAGCTGTGCATGATGCTTCTAATGAAAGAAACTGAATTCTAGAAGCAAAGGAAACAAAACCTCCAGCTTTCAAAGAGAATAAAACTAGGTATTGTAGTTGCCATGAAAGACCGTTATGCCATTTACAGGTGAATAATTTTGACATTAAAAAGAAGAAAAACTGGTCATTTAGATAATTTTCAACCTGATCATTAAGAGTAAAATCACAATGATTAGTGTAAGATAGAGGAAGTTCTTTTTGGAAGCGAGATTTGATCCTTATGACTAATAATTGCAAGGAGTAATCTGCAAAGTCTAATTCTGCTGCTTTAGAACATTGAGCAATTTCCTTATACTCTTAATTATATTTAATATATATAAGGAAGTGTAAAGAACTGGTAGAAGTTATCTGATAAGCATGAAGAGGTACATGATAAAAAGGAGGTAATTGCCTTTTACAGAATGCTAAGAAAAAAATAATAATATCCCCTTTCAGTATTGTATAACTAGTGACCCACTCCCTGCCCCCCAGGCATTATACTAAGTGTGTGTTAAAGAAAAATACACTCTGTTTAGAGGAGAAAGATGTACTACTTTCATGCACTTTCTAAACTCTTACACATACGTGTTAGAACAGAACATCGTGTGTACCTTGACTGATCCTTAATAGCCAGATGAACTCCTATTATCATCTTAACTACATAAAAAGGTTCAAGCTGATGCTTAAAATGATGTGGAAAGTATTTAAAGAATTGCTCTACAAGGTCAAAAAAATTCCAAGTAGTATGCATGTGATCTGATTATCTGAGGGTGATCTAATTACTTATTGCACAAACACTCTGGAAATTATAGGAACTTTTTCAATAAGACAGTGGTAGCAACAGCCACTACTTTATTCCAATATTCTGTCAAAAAATAATGCACAGGAAAAATAATGGCAGACTGAAAACGCTATCTTACTGTAATATTTGTTTTTTCCTCTGTGAATGAAAATAAACACACACTTTTGAAAAAGTAAAATCCATCTTTTACGTGATTATTTCTATAAATTTTGTACCGTGGGAGGATATACTAATTACAGTAAGTCTATTAACCTACAATTCTTTCCTGGAGAAAAAAACTTTTCCCCCTTCTTATGGGGGAAAGATAATCTAACTGAATTGACAGGATTTGGGATGATTAACAGGAGAACTTAAAAGGACTTGTTATTTTTGAATAACAAGCAACATTAATAATTTTGATTACACTTATTCTTCTGATTGGCTCTTTTATGCAAAGTTATTTCTCCTCATCTCTCCACAATGCTTCACTGGCAAGGGTATCACTCCAGGCCTTGGTTACATACTCCCCAAAAATTAGGAGGAGCAAGAAGGTATTGTTGCAGTCGAGTTTTTCTCTGATTTGTGGTCTTGATTAAACTACGTATTTACTTGTGAATTTCTGAAATACATCTTAAAGAGCAAATGTCTGGAAGAGCCACATGGCAGTAATTTGCAAGTGTTAAAACCACAGAGCGTTCCGCCAAAGTCACTGAACTACTTTGACCTCGTCCATCCTTATCCTTCTTCTCTCTCCCAGTCACTTCACAGTTTTACTCTCTGTTGCAGGGTTAGAATGGCCTTCCAATTTTAGGAACAGCAAAGAGGTGTTTCCAGCAAAGTGCAAACACAAAGATGCCTCCCTTCCCCCCACCCCATTCTGCCTTTTCTCTTGACTCTGAAAAAGCTTATTTTCTGAAAACATGAAAGAAATGAGTCATCTCCTGGGGTCTCTTCATCTTCTTCCTTGGTAGGTCTCTGTCCTGGATACATTTAAGCAACAGGCTAAGGCTGAATGCATGTAATTAGATTATCAAGATTGTCTGGAATTGGTCAGGAACTGGTCAAAGGCTCAGTGATGAGCCTTTATGTTTCTGTTAAGTTCCTCTTTGGGTACGTACCCGCAACTCATCTTTTGTTAAGAAATAAAACTTGCCTTGTCTTAAATTACTATCCAAAGAAGATGGAAAGTTAGCTTTAATGCACAAAAATTAGATAACATAATGCCTTATAAACTTACGTAGTTACTCTGGCTCTTACGGAATCAATCACAAGGAGTTAAGTGAATGTAGCCATCCCTTCTTTAGAAAATAACGTTGTGTGACCTTGGGTTATGTGCTCTGACTGCATCATTTTTAATTGCATTTTCCATAAAGCTTTCTTCAAAAAWAAAAAATTAAATAAAAGCTGAACTCACTCTAAACTAGGTACATCTGCTGAAACAGAGTGGAGCTACAGTATTCTAATTTGATGCCATTAGTCAAACAAAATACACAGTTACAGTATTTTCTGCTCCCCAAAGATGGCTTAGCATGTTCTATGATTTGTTTTTTGTCAAGAAAATAATTCTAAAGCTCATTATATATCCCTTTCGCATCACCAATTAGTTTTTGTTTATCTGTGCTTACAACACATGCTGTCATTGTCTGTTACAGAATTGAGCTTACATGTTTTAATGTGAGCTTGATGGTTGTTTATTAAAAATCACAGTGCAGTTCCTTTTCCTGCGGAGGAAATAGGGAATTGAAAATAAGCCACTGCAGTTTCAAAGTGGAAGGGAGGGTTGGTTTTTTTTTTTTTTTTGGTTTGGTTTGGCTTGGTTTTGGTTTGTTTTCTTTATCTTTTGTAAAGAACTTGTCAGCCAAATGGACAGCTTGTTCTGTGACTCAAAGGCATGTCACAACCATGAAACAGATGAGAAAACCCCACCCCAATTCAGCTACTTTTGAGACAACTATTAGGTGTTTTTATTAAAGCAGCACCAGGTAAGAGAAACCTATTTCTCTTCACTGGAAACATTCTAATGACAGTTTACTGCAGTGGACTATCAGCAACATGCTGGCCGTGCCACCTGAATTTCAATTTCTTAATTTACAGCGCAGATAAAATAGAATGGAGCTGGATCTCTGCTGCTCTCTACACTGGGCTGGTCTTATCAAGCGTGAAGTTTGGTGCATTGCAAACCTATTCAAGTGATTATCTGTTGAGGACCTCTTGAGCCATCTCCATCTCTGCAGTGTGCTGATAAGACAGCTGTTTCTCTAGCTACCATGTCTCTCTGGGCCTCAGTCTTCTTTTAGTACAAACTATGGCTTTGTTACTGTGCCCTGGTGCTGTCACTTTCTCTGTTGTGCAAGCCTTTGATCCGAGAACAAAAGAGGTCGATGAAAGCGATTGACTGCTGGTTGACACAGTCTTATTATTTTATAATTAAACGTGTATTACACACCACTGGAAATACAGATCTTCAGTAAAAGAAGCCACCGAAACTGTGGTGCAGCAGAGATATGCCTCTTTCCAGGTCACAGTAGGAAACAAGCAAAGGATACAATAATTTGAATGAACAGGCAGTTTCTTTCAGGTATTATTTTTATCTGGATTAAGGTTCCACGATTGTCTGTAGAAATCCAAGCAGCTGCTGATACCTTTGTGGAACTGAGTTTTAGGATACTCTCAATCAAAAAAAGTAAAACGTCCTTCTTCCCTCCACCCTCTCTCAAAGGTAACTTCTTTTTAAAATATATGTTTTATTAATACTCAGACATTGCTGTGTAATAGGGCAGAGAACAAATATAGCAGCATCATTTGCAATGTTCACACTATTGTAGATTTATAATAACCATATCTTAATATTACAAGCAGGCTCAGGAAAAAAAGTAGGTAAAACAATCACACAGCTGTACTGAGGTACAGGTCTGTTCTGCAGCGAGAAGTGTCTGTCTAAAGACTTGCTCTGAACCCTTCATGCCTGTCATTGTTTATTAAAGTAACAGGAACAAACCTAAGCTTGCACTGTAAAAATGACCCGTATAGGCCCTGTGGGTGCAGTAGCTCCTTTCAGTTCCCCGTCTGCCTTGCGAGAGCGCACTTTCACACATGAACACCACCAACCAGGAACCATTTGTCCGAAGTGCCTGCGAGAGACCAAGCCCACAGAGACATCACATACCTTACTGCTTTT
>NW_020450818.1:200452-203134 GCF_003343035.1 Apteryx rowi
CGCGGCGGCGGCGCGGAGCTCCCGGCGGCCTCGGGGCTCGCTCCCGGCCGGCACCCCCGTCGGAGATCCGCTGCTTGTGCCTCACGGCGAGGGGGAGTTTTGTTTGATTTTCTTTCTCTCTCTCTTTCTTTCTTCTTTCTCTCCCCTTCCTCCTTCCTTCCTTCCTCCTTCCTTCCTTCCTTCTTTCCCTAGTTGTCAAAGTGCTCCTTTACCCTAGTACTTTGCTGGTTTCACTGCCGTTCCCTGCCCTCCAGTCCGAGAGGGAAGGGGGTGTTCAGCACGCCTAAACGAATAAAACGTCCCCATCCGCAGCAGAGTTCCTGTAGTTTTCGGGTGTYCAAAGATTGTTCAACAAGCCACACACGTTTAAGCTTAATGCTGTGTTCAGTCAGCCGGCTAACGCTAATCATAAGGACTTCTTTCCAAGACACATTGCCTAAGCAAGGGGGCACTTAATTTGAGGGAAAAAAAGTGTCCTTCTTGGGAGAGGGGAGAATCTAGCTTTCCTACTCTTGCCACTGCCGACATCAAGGGAATCTGAAAACTCATTAAAGACGGGAAGGGCCAATGACAAGACAATTCATTTTAACAGCTATTTTCTGCCTAATTTCACTTTAGCACAATGTATCGGCAAACGTGAGTGCAATATCGGTAGAGATCTTAAGCCTCAAAAGAGTATATAAAGTTTTGGCTTCTATCACTAAAAGCTAAACACTAATTACAGAGCAGACATTGTGCTTTTGGTGGGGGGAGGGGGTAGAGGCTTAATCGTAATTTGTGTATCAGACCTGATGGGGAAGCTACTGACAGTGGAGTCCTTTAATTTCCTGAAAGTTCAAAAAGCCACTCTTCCGATTTCATATCATACGTTTTGGCGTCTCTTTAAGTCTGTTTTTTTTGTTTGTTTGTTTTGAGAACAGCAGTTTATTCATCCGACTGGCTTATTTTTGCCAATGACTTCAATTGCTCAGGAATTTCAGGGAGCTTATTTTCTTTTTTTCTCATGTACTGCTGACATTCTGCTGTGGAATATTGTTGCTTGCTTAAACACAACCAGCACAAAATGGACCAGGGGATGAAAGTAATGGGAGACTAAATCTAATAATTCATAAGACGACAATATAGTACACGAGTTTCACAGATATGTTCTACTTGGTCTCTGTTCTAATCTTCACTTCAAAACTCGGCCTGGCACAAATAATTGCATTTTCTTCAACAGATGTATACAAAACTTTGCAATATATGCACCAACAAAGAACATGAGCAAGTTCATTGTAATTGTGGTATCATTAGCAGACATTTAAAAGCAGTTTTGCTGCATCAAAGGGTAAAAGGTGCCATAATTAGGCAAGAGTCATCGACGGATATTAGCTGAGCAATAGTGTAACCTCAGAAGACATTCTCGAATGCTGACACTCCTGAAAGCATAATTTACACATGTTCTTCTACCAACTAAATAGACATTACTTCAKGCAGGACTGTTGTATGAGCAGCTTCGGTAGGGAAGTATTAGTAAAAGTGATAGCCCTCTCATCAGTTCTTTATTCAGTTCTTGGGACTGCTGTTTCGTGACTTGTTCACTAAGGATTCATTCCTTTTTTCGGACTGCGGCTGATTCAAAAAGTTGACGATAGACTGTTAATAATCAGATAAAGACCGTATGTTCTAGAAAAGTGTCAGATACATTTGGAATGTAATTAATTATGTGAGATGTAAAATCAGGCCCTGTGTGCCACTTAGTTATTGTCACAGTGATAGGATAGGGAGATTACAAGGACCAAAAGATAGATAAACAAGCATGTTTTCTCTTTCATTGTATTAATTATTTATAAACACTCTAGGACGCTCTCAAGGAACGCTACCTTACTGTATGCTTCTCTTTGAAATAGTATACATCTTTCCTTTCGCACCTTGCTACATGCAAATACCAGATTATAGTAAATAAGCATCTAAAGGATTTTCTTTCTGAAGGGTGTAAATTTCTTTGCTATTGGAAGTACGTTACGTGCCCGTTTTGTTTTGTGTCAGGGGAAAAGAAAACCATCTCTAGGAAGCATTTCGGATTATAAAAAGAAATTAAGATCAAGTGCAATGAAGGACAAGGAGTGTAAGGAATGAACGGCACGTCTGTGTACACCATGTAGAATTGTTTCTCCCGTGCAACACAATGATCTTTCTCTCTGGGAACACAACTGTTTTCCCTGGGAGAGAAAGAAAACACATGAGTAAAAGCCTTCCCCTTCCCCTTCCCCCTCCCCCTTCCCCTTTCTCTGTACTCATAACGTTAGTTGCAAGAACTATCTTTCATTAATATGTTCACTTTCGAAAGGGCAAATTGCAAGAACAATCTTTGGGCAGCTCTATAACTTTAAATAGAGTGCTGACACACGTTTTGCCAGGGCAGCATGGGGTCCGCATACATATCAGAATTTCTGGCAGCTTTTCCTGCCGAGGCAGGAGTACACCGGCAGCCGGACGTCCCCGAGTCCTGCACTGCGCTCCTCCGGACGAGGAGCTCCGTCCGCACCTCCGACCGCCGCTCTTACGCGGCGTGATGAAAAAAACCACGAGTCGCTCTTTCCTAACGCAGCTGTCTGTGCGCTGGGCTCCGCAAGGGCTGCCCCGACACCTCGGCAGCAACGGGGACTCCGGCCGGGCCGCCGCCCGGCACCGCGCCGCGGC
>NW_020450818.1:203783-204899 GCF_003343035.1 Apteryx rowi
GGCGCGGCCGCCTCGCCGGCACGGTGTCCTCCCCCCGCGGCTCCGCGCGCACCGGGCGGTGCGGCAGCTCGCTCCGGCGGCGCGCCCCTAGCAAGGCGCCGGCACGCAGGCAGGCAGGGAGCCACCGGCCCACCGACCGACCGACCGACCCACCGGCCGTCGTTTTGAATCGCCCTTCCGTGCCTCCTTTCCTTTGTTCCTTTATTTCTCCCCCCCCTCCCGTTTTTTGTTCAGCTGGGCTGCGAAGGGAGCGCAGTCCTGTCACTCCCTCCTTTTCGAGTTTCCCCCCTTTTTTTAAATTTTCCTCTTTTTTTTGATTTCTCACGAGTGTTGGACTGCTGAGGGGGGAGGGAGAGGTTTTTGGTTTTTTTTTTTTTTTTGCTTTCTTTAGAACTGTCCACAGTTTAGCTCTTGTGTTTTGTCTTGAGAGTGCTATCTATCTGCTTCTTACTCTTCTTTACTGGGAAAACTGCACCGTTACTTTTTTTTTTTTTAGCTGACGAGAGAAAGGTAAGTTGTGCTTGATTCTTTCCATGATTGTATGTGTATGATAAGGTCTACAAAAAAAAAAAAAAGCTGAAGATGCATGCAGTACGGAATTACGATTATTATGTATGCTTGTTCTGTATAATACAACTCGTGTATATTGAACTGTATAACGCAATTCGTGTATATTGCAGTGCGACGGCAGGACTCACTGGAAGTATTTCTGATAGTAAGATACCAGCGGTAGAAGTAGGATGACCATATTGTGTTCAAGTAGGAAGGTGCGCATACTGTCCRCAGAACGTTTTCTGTCCTGGCCGTGCTGTAAAGTTCCCGACACCAGACCGCCTTTCTAACTCCAGATGCGTTCACTTCCCTGAAGCACCTGCGGGGACCCACACCGGGCGGGTCAATGAATGGACGGGTATCGCTTTGAAAAGATAAACCTGCCTTTGCCGATTAGACGGGATAAGACCCCGAGCCTAATTGCATTAGCCGGGCGGCGCCGCGCGGCTCCCGTCGGGGGGAAGCGGCGCGTGCGCCCCGGCGCAAAGGCAGCGCGCGCGCTTAGCGGGCGGCGAGGGGCGGCGCACGGGGAGGCGGCTCTGCGGGGTCCCCCGCGGGGAGGCC